>NW_012267418.1:1005082-1010937 GCF_000151885.1 Dipodomys ordii
CCCTCTACCACTTGAGCCACAGCACAACTTCTGAAAATGGAGTCTTTTTAATATGCAGAGATGTGTGGCAGTAGTGGTAGAGCTAAGAAGAAGACAGTTTTTTTGTTTTTTGATATTTTTTGGCCAGTCTTGGGGCTTGAACTCAGGGCCTGGGCACCTTCCCTGAGGTTCTTTTGTTCAAGACTCAAAGCTTCACTTCCAGCTTTTTTTTTTTTTTGGTAGTTAATTGGAGATAAGAGTGGCATGGACTTGCTGTCCTAGACTGACTTCAAACCAAGATCCTCAGACCTCAGCCTCCTCAGTAGTTAGGACTATAGGCATGAGCCACCAGTGCCCAGCTAGAAGACAGTTGTTAACTGTTGAGAATTCTGGAACCATTCTTGTCCATCTTGTCCACTGTAAGACTAAGATGATACTTGAAATGAAGAAACCTCATCACTCCTACCTGGAATAAAGTAGAAAGAAAGAACAAAAAGCCAGGGACTATTTTGGAAGATACTTAGTACCATTCAAATCACAATGTCAGATAATTGGTGGCATGTAAGTTCTGAAGCTCAGACTTTTGTTACTCCTCCTCTTCCTATTATTATTATTTGTACTAGTGCTTGAACTCAGGATCTGGGTGCTGTTCCTTGTTGTTTATTTGTTGTTGTTGTTGGTCGTGGGACCTGAACTCTGGGCTTGGGCGCTGTTTGTGAGCTCTTCAGCTCAAGGCCAGCGCTCTACCACTTGAACTACAGTGCCACTTCCAGCTTTTTCTGCTTATGTGGTGCTGAGGAATTGAACCCAGAGCCTCATGCCTATGAGGCAAGCAACTCTATCACTGAGCCACTTTCCCAGCCATTTTGTTTGTTTGTTTTTCAAACAAAGCTCAAGGTCTACCAATTAAGCCATAGTTCCACTTCCAGTTTTTTGGAGGTTACTTGGAGATAAGCCTCTCACAGGATCATGGATTTGAATCATGAGTCTCATATCTCAGTTTCCTGAGCGGCTAGGATTACAGACTTGAATAGCCCGTACACAGCTTTGTTCCTGTTCTTATTCTATTTTGTTTTGGTGCTGGTCCTGAGGCTTGAACTCAAGGCCTTGGTGCTGTTCCTGAGCTTTTTTGCTCTACCACTTGAGCCACAGCTCTGCATCCAACTCTCATGGGTTTTCTTTCCTGGTCTGGCTTTGAACCATGATCCTCATATCTCAGCTTCCTGAGTAGCTACGATTACCAGCCTAAGCTAGTTCTTTTTCTTACTCTGAGTAGCTAAGATTGCCAGCATGAGCTGTGAACAGGCATCAATTTTCCATGGCTTATCCGAGCCCTACCCCATTCCTGCAAATGGGTCTCATAGACAGGTCTTGTCTATGCTTCTCATAGTCATCCCCAAACTGGGACATACCCCGTGTGTTGGGGGAGTTTAAATCTTTAAATCTTGATACATCACTTTCCCCCTGGTAGGGATTTGGGGACCACTTGAGACATTTTTGTGCAGATTTTATGTAAGCCACTGTTGGTAAAGGTGCTGGAAATGGATCTTAGCAAGTTATACATTAGTAGAGTGAATAGTCTCCACCTCCATTAGGTGATCCTGGTTCCTGAAACCATCTGTGTCAAAACAGCCCACTCCCCTGAGACAGTTCTGAGCCATCACTCGGAGTGACAAATTGACTTTTGTGAATTTGTATCAGAGGAGAGGCTAGAGAACTAGTTTGACTTTTTTTAAGGTGCTACCATTTTCTGTAACTCAGGCAACTTTGAGACTTGTCCTTTACCGGAAATGTGCCAGTTATCACCAGCCTAAGTTGGATTGTGTCCTTCCTCCTGCCCTTAACATCTGTCCTTGGCTTTGGCTTTGTCTGGTGGAGGGGTTAGATGGCTCAGACTTTTTTTTTCCCCTGTTATTTATTTTTATTTTATTTTATTTTTCGTCAGTTCTGGGGCTTGGAACCCTGGGCCTAGGTGCTGTCCCAAAACTCTTCAGCTCAAGACAAGCACTCTACCACTTAAGCCACAGTGTCACTTCTGGTTTTCTGCTTAGTTGATTGGAGATAAGAGTCTCACAGACTTTCCTTCCAATGCTGGTTTTGAACTGAGATTCTCAGATCTCAGCCTCCTGAGTAGCTAGGATTATAGGCATGAGCCACCGGTGCTCAGCTGGCTCAGACTTTCTTTTTTCTTTTTTTTTTTCTTTTTTGTCAGTCATGGGGCTTGAACTCAGGGCCTGGGCACTGTCCCTGAGCTTTTGCTCAAGGCTAGCATTCTATCATTTGAGCCTCAACACCACTTCTGGCTTTGTCTGTTTATATGGTACTGAGGAATCGAGCCCAGGGTTTCATGCATGCTACACAAGCACTCTACCACTAAGCCTCATTCCCAGCCTGGTTCAGACTTTCTACGTATGTTTTTTTATGGATGAGTACTCCAGGTTTCAACCCTGTGGAGAGGGAGGAAAAAGGTGGTTTCAACCACAAACCAATTTATGCTACTGTTCCAATGTCAAAATTAAAGGAAATATATTGAAAATATATATATATATTACCAGGATTAGCCAGCTCTTGTTCTTATTCTTACCACCAGCACCTAGCTGTTGTTGTTATTCCTAATGCATCTTGTGTTGCCTTTTATTCCTTCTGCCTCCCTGTTCCATCCTAACTCTTACTCAGGTACCTAGAGTACAGGAGGTACTGCATGTGAAGACAGAGTCCTTAGCACCCCCACTCTGCCTCCTGGGAGATGACCCAGCATCACCATTTGAAACTGTCCAGATCACTGTGGGCTCTGCCTCTGATGATCCTTCAGGTAATAGCAGTCTGCCAATAATCCTGGGCTGTACCTGGGTAGAATGTACATCTGTGTACATGTGTATAGCTATAGGAGGGGACAGGGAGGACAAAGCAGGCAGGTAAAATTGCAGGAGAGAATGAGAAGCTTTGGAAACTGAAGCAAAGGCATCAATGAGATAAAGGTTGTGTGTGTGTCTGTGTGTGTGTCTGTGTCTGTGTGTGTCTGTGTCTTGTGTGTGTCTGTGTGTGCTAGTATTGGGGTTTGAACTGAGGGCCTTGCATTTTTTTGGGGGGGATCCAGTTGTAGGGCCTGAACTCTAGGCCTGGGCACTGTCCCTCAGCTCTTCAGCTCAAGGCTAGTGCTCTACCACTTGAGCCACAGCGCGACTTCTGACTTTTTTCTTTTTGCTTATGTGGTGCTGAGGAATCGAACCCAGGGCCTCATGCATGCAAGGCAAGCGCTCTACCACTGAGCCACCTTCCCAGCGGGGCTTCACTTTTGCCTGGTCCTTTCATTTACTCATAACTGGTACTCTACCACTTGAGTCATGTCTCCTGTTGTAACTTTTTGCTGGTTAAATGGAGATAAGTGTCTCAAGATTTGTCTATCCAGACTGGCTGTTATTCATCTTTTTATTAATTTACAATTTTTTAAAGTTGTGGACAGTTGAGGGCTTGTGTGTTTAGTTGTGTTAATATTCCCCTGCAACATTCCTTTTTTTTTCTTTCTGAGCTGAGACCTCACTGTGTTGCCCAGGCTTGTTTTGAACTCTTGAGGCCAAGAGTTTCCCAAGTGCCAGTCTATGTTACCACACCTAACTTCACCCAATATTTCATTATAAAAAAAGTTTTAAATGTAGAGGAAGGTTGGAATACCATATATCTGACATCTAGATTCTTTAATTAATATCATTTGTAGTGTTGGTGTTTTGTTTTTTTGTTTTGTGCTGGTACTGGGCTTTAACTCAAGGCATGGGTGTTATCTCTGAACTATTTTTTTTTCTCAGTCATGGGGCTTGAACTCTGGGTCTGGGCACTGTCCCTCAGCTCTTCAGCTCAAGGCAAGTGCTCTACCACTTGAGCCCCAGCAACACTTCTGGTTTTCTGGTGGTTAATTGGAGATAAGAGTCTCACAGATTTTCTTGCCCGGGCTGGCTTTGAACCATGATCCCTAGATCTCAGCCTCTAAAGTAGCTAGGATTACAGGCGTAAGCCACTGGCACCCAGCTGAATTACTTTTTTTTGCCAGTCCTGGCATTTGAACTCAGAGCCTGGGCTCTTTTCCTGAGTCTCTCTGTGCTCAAAGCTAGTGCTCTACCACTTGAGCCACAGTGCCACTCTGACTTTTTTTGTTTATGTGTGTAGTACTGAGGAATAGAACCCAGGGCTTCATGCATGCTAGGCAAGCACTCTACCACTCACCACATTCTCAGCCCTCCTGAACTACTTTTGCTCAAGGCTAATGCCCTACCACTTGAACCACAGCTCTACTTCAGACTTTCTTTGAATAGTTTGTTGGAGATGAGAGTTTCACGGACTTTCCTAACTTAGGCTGGCTTCACACTGTGATCCCCAGATCTCAGCCACCTTAGTAGCTAGGATTGCAGGCATGAGCCATAGGTGTCCAGCCTGTGTGTGTGTGTGTGTGTGTGTGCGTGCGTGCGTGCGTGCGTGCGTGCGTGCGTGCATGCATGCATGCATGCATCCATCCATCCATCTGCTCTTGCCTGTCCTGGGGCTTGAACTCAGGGCCTAGGTACTGTCCCTGAGCTTTTTTGCTGAAGGCCAGCACTGTTTGCCACTTGGCTTTCTGGTTGATAATTGGAGATAAGAGTCTCACAGGGCCTGGGAAGGTGGCTCAGTGGTAGAGTGCTTGCCTTGCACGCATGAGGCCCTGGGTTCCATATATCAGCACCACCTAAACAGAAAAAGCCAGAAGTATCACTGTGGCTCAAGTGGTAGAGCTCTAGCCTTGAGCCTTGAGCTGAAGGACAGTGCCCAGGCCCAGAGTTCAGGACCTATGACCAGGAAAAAAAAAAAAAAGAGTCTTTCAGACTTTCCTTCCTGGGCTGGCTTTGAACCAGGATCCTCAAATCTCAGCCTCCTGAAAAGCTAGAATTACAGGCATGAGCATCTGGTTTCATTTGTGGTATTTTTCTGTATTCTTAGGTTTATTTGTTCATGAGTGGATTCAACAGGTCTGTTTTTCTTTTTTTTTGGGGGGGGGGGAACCAGTCGTGGGGCCTGAACTCTGGGCCTGGGCGCTGTCCCTCAGTTCTTCAGCTCAAGGCTAGCGCTCTACCACTTGAGCCACAGCGCCACTTCCGGCTTTTTTCTTTTTGCTTATGTGGTGCTGAGGAATCGAACCCAGGGCCTCATGCATGCAAGGCAAGCGCTCTACCACTGAGCCACCTTCCCAGCCCTCTGTTTTTCTTTTTAAAGTTCTTTTTCTTTTTGCCAGTTGTAGGGCTTGAACTCAGGTTTTGGATGCTGTCCCTGAGCTTTTTTTCTTTTTTCTTTTTTTTTGCTCAAGGTTAGCACTATTACCACTATATCACTAGAGCCATAGCTCCACTTCTGGCTCTTTTGGTAGTTAATTGGAGATACAAGTCTTAAGGACTTTCTTGCCCAGTCTGGCTTTGATCCAAAATCCTAAGATCTCAGCCTCCTGAGTAGTTAGGATTACAGGTGTGAGCCACCAGCATCTGGCCAAACAAGTATTTTAAATAATTGTACAAAGGGGTTTCAGTTCAACAAGTCAGGTTTTGAGCAAAATGCATCTTGATTCATGTCACCCCGCCCATGTTTTCTCCTCTCTTTCCCCATCACATCCATATCATCAAGTTACATAGTTCAGCTTTGACTTAATGTACATTGAATATTATGACTGTCTTTGCCCACCTTTCTTCTCCATATGTCCACTTCACCTCCCCCTTGCTCTCCCTCATTCCCAACAAGTCCATAGGTCTTTTTTTTTTTGGTCTGGTTGTGGGGCCTGAGCTCTGGGCCTGGGCGCTGTCCCTCAGCTCTTCAGCTCAAGGCTAGCACTCTACCACTTGAGCCACAGCACCACTTCCGGC
>NW_012267418.1:1011417-1026961 GCF_000151885.1 Dipodomys ordii
TTTTCAGCTCAAGGCAAGCACTCTACCACTTGAGCCACAGGGCCACTTGTGGTTTTCTGGTAGTTAATTGAAGATAAGAGTCTCACGGAAAAAAAGAAAAAAAAGTCTTATGGACTTTTCCTGCCCGGGCTGGCTTTGAACTGTGATCCTCAGATCTCAGCCTCCTGAATAGCTAGGATTACAGGCATGAGCCACCAGCACCCAACTGTTTTCATTTTCAACTGTCAGAATATACTTATTTACAGGATTCAGTAACATGTATATGTATATATACAGTAACATGTATATGTATATAAACAGTAACATATTACATAAAATAATCAAATTGATATATGTATTATATAATGGTATATATTGATTATATATTAATGATTAGTTGGTTGAAGATGGAGGGCTGGAGAGACCACCGATGTAATCCATTTAAGCTTTCTTCCTGGACTTCAGCAGGACAGGGAAGTGTAGATTTCAGAGGATAAACAAGTTGTATTTGTTAGATATTAAATGTTACAAAAAGGACACACACAAAATAAGGCTTGAAATCAAACGCCAGTGGCTCTCGCTAGTAATTCTACCTACTTAAGAGGTCGAGATCTGAAGATCATGGTTTAGCGCCACTCTGGGTAGGAAAATCCTTGAAATTCTTAACCAGCAAAAAGCCATAAGTGGAGCTGTGGCTCAAGTGGTAGAGTTCCAGCCTTGAGTAAGGCTCAGCGCTCCTGAGTTCAAGTCTCAGTATCTGCACAAAATAAGTAAACAGGCCTTGAAACAACTTTAGCAGCAAAGTGTACTAGTAACTTTGTGCAGAATAGTGTTATTAAAGTCAGATTTTCCACTCTTTTTAGGTATTTTGTGAGACCCATTACTGTGATGAATGTTACTAAGGAAGCTTAGTTCTTGCTTTTGGAGAGCCTTGGGAGGATTCTAATACATTGTGGTTATTAAATAACTTCTAGTAGTAGTCACCTCTGCAGAGCTGTGGATGATTAGGCAAAGAGAAGGAAAGGAAGTTTATTTGTTACAGAATTCCCCATTAATCCTGTGGAATTTATAGCATGTGACTGTATTTCCCTTGGAAGTTATATCACATGACTGTTACCTATTCAAAATAACAAATAACATTTGTGAAGTTTTACAATAATATTAGTACAATTAATTACCCAAATGAGCAATGTAGACCAGAGGGAGTAGCAGACTGTTGGCCTTTGGGCTGGGGCTGCCCCCCAGATGGGTTTTATTTCACCCACATGGGACCTACATTTATTTTTATGGGGTGACAAACAAGTTGTAAAGTGATTTAACAGAAGCTATGAAGGCTCAGACTGGCTCTGTGATTTGCCCTGGGAGGGAGGAGCAGTGAGCCTGCTGGAGGCCAGTTGAGTTTGGCTGCCTGGAGGGGGGGGGGGGGGCGGGAAAGACGGCGTGGGGGAATGGAAGTGACCAGCTGGCAGTTTGGGAGTCAGGATGTGACATAAGCAACAGTTGGCTGGAGGAGCAGACTTGGCAGTTGTCAGCACAGAGGTATGTTGGTATGTTGGACCAGGGGGTAAGAATCCAGCGAGATAGGAACATGAGCCAGATGAATGCTGGAGACGCCCTTGCCTGCACCCCTTCTCTGTGAATAGACAAGATCTGTGAAGAAGGAGGAGGGAACGGCACAAGGAAAAGGGCAGCCTTGAAAACTATGAGAAGAGCCACTGAAGGAGAAAGGCAGTATAGGTAAAGAAGGAGGAGGAGAACCGGCAGCAGGTCAGCAGCTCAGTATACCTTCTGGGTTGCCTGTCTAGGGCTTGAATAGTTTCTTGTCTAGGTACTAAGAGAAGTGGCCCATTTTTCCCTCAGACACCTCCTCTTCTTCAGGGTTTACTTGACATTCAGCTTTTATTTCTTTTGTCATCCACAGAGATCCAGACCAAGGTAGAGCCTGTCTCTCCATCTTCCTCTGTCAACTCTGAGGCCTCCCTGCCCTCAGCAGACTCCCCTAGCCAGGTGAGAACCCCCCCCCGTCCCCTCCAGCCCAACCCCTCCATTACTCTTCTGCTTCAGGGACATGAGAGCTTTTTCTTCTTCAGCTCTATCCTCAGCACCTTGACAATCCTGACTAACGTCTCTCACTGCCCCAAGTAGGCTTTCACAGGAGAGGAGGTGCTGGAAGTGAAGACAGAGTCCCCGTCCCCTCCAGGGTGCCTCCTGTGGGATGTCCCGGCCCCATCACTTGGAGCCGTCCAGATTAGCATGGGTCCATCTTGCCCTGATAGTTCCTCAGGTAATGGGGCTTCCTGACCCCTCCCGTCCCTGGTAAGAAGCTTATAGTCCTGGAAATCTCCTCCTTCCTCATTTTCCTTCAGGCAAAGCTCCACCCACCCGGAAGCCCCCACTGCAGCCCAAACCTGTGGTGCTAACCACTGTCCAGATGCCACCTAGAGCTGTGCCTCCCAGCACCACGGTCCTCCTGCAGCCCCTCGTCCAGCAGCCTGCAGGTACCGAAGAGCCTGGCTGGATTCTTAGGGAGCACACAGCCATGGGGGTTCCTGACCCATGAGTGCTTAGGTGACAGTACAAACACAAGAACCCCTCCTGACTCATGTTCTGTGGCCTCTTGCTCTCTCACCCCAGTGTCCCCAGTTGTCCTTATCCAAGGTGCTATTCGAGTCCAGCCTGAAGGGCCAGCACCCACGATTCCACGGCCTGAGAGGAAGAGCATCGTCCCAGCTCCTATGCCTGGGAACTCCTGCCCACCGGAAGTGGATGTGAGTGCCGGGAGCAGAGTAGAGCTTGTTCTGGGAAGGGAAGAAGGAAGTCGATCATGGAAAGAACTGAGGGGCAAAGAGGGAGGTGAGATGCAGGGGCAAAAACTGAGGACCCCCTAAGCTGAGCACCAGGGGCTCACACCTCTAATCCTAGCTACTCAGGAGGTTGAGATCTGAGGATCATAGTTCAAAAGTTCAAAGCTTTCCAGCTTGGGCAGGAAAGTCTTGGGATTCTTTTTTTTTTTTTGTCCGTTGTGGGGCTTGAACTCTGGGCTTGGGCTCTGTCCCTGTGCTCTTCAGCTCAAGGCAAGCGCTCTACCCCTTGAGCTACAGCACCATGCCCAGTTTTCTGGTGGTTTATTGGAGATAAGAGTCTTATGGGCTTTCCTGCCTGGGCTGGCTTTGAACCACAATCCTCAGATCTCAGCCTCCTGAGTAGCTAGGATTTCAGGCATGAGCCACCAGAGCTCGGCTTGTGGAATTCTTATCTCCAGAAAAAAAGCCAGAAGTGGAGCTGTGGCTCAAGTGGTAGAATGCTGAGGGGCATTGCCCAGGCTCTGAGTTCAAACCTTACTCAATACAAAAAAAAGTGAGCATATGCACTTGTAGGATGGCCCTGGGGGCTGAGAGGGCCCATTTCTATACTCCATGTAGATTTAGATCCATAGATTTTTTTTGGGGGGGGATCTAGTCGTGGGGCCTGAACTCTGGGCCTGGGCACTGTCCCTCAGCTCTTCAGCTCAAGGCTAGTGCTCTACCACTTGAGCCACAGCACCACTCCCAGCTTTTTTTCTTTTTGCTTATGTGGTACTGGGGAATCAAACCCAGGGCCTCATGCATGCAAGGCAAGCATGCTCTACCACTGAGCCACTTTCCCAGCCCCAAGGTCCATAGGTTTTCTGTCAGTACCACAGAGAAGTGGAGGTGGCCTCAGGATGTCACAGGCAAGGGTTGTGGTGATAAGAGCTACTTTCTAGGGAGCAATCTGTTTCTTCATTATAGCAAGGTTAAACATTAGGCTTTGAAGAAGAGGATCAGGAGGAAGACTCATCATGAAAAGATGAGGGGACTTTCTCCTGCAGTCTAATCTCTCCCATTTCTGAGGACCAGGAACAGGGAATGGTTGCAAGAAAGGCTCTTTCCCTGGGCCATGGTGGCTCACACCTATAATCCTAGCTGTTTAGGAGGCTGAGAGCTGAGGCTTATGATTTAGAACCAGTCCAAGTAGACACATTTGAGAGACCCTTGTCTGCAAAAACCTGGAGCTGTGGCTCAAGTGTTATGAGCAATAAAATCATGGGGTTCAAGCCCCAGTACTGGCATAAAGGGAGGCTGTGTCCTTGGAAGGTTTCAGTAGAGCAGAAAAAGCCCCATTTGTAGCTACGTAGGTAGAGATCAGAAAGGCAGAAGGGCCCAGGTGATGGGGCCCAGCCTCTCTCCAGCTCACCTTTCATTCTCTATTTGACCTCTGGGGCTGGCGCTAGGCAAAACTGCTGAAGCGGCAGCAGAGAATGATCAAGAACCGAGAGTCAGCCTGTCAGTCCCGGAGAAAGAAGAAAGAATACCTGCAGGGGCTGGAGGCGCGTCTGCAGGCAGTGCTGGCCGATAACCAGCAGCTGCGCAGGGAGAATGCTGCCCTCCGGCGGCGGCTGGAGGTACTGCTGGCCGAGGTAAGCCTGGTAAGCCTGGACAGTTTCTTGGAGAAAGGAAAGGAACACAGACTCCTTGAGGTAACTCAGTCTCTGCTGTCTCTTCCTCTGCACTTTAGAACAGCGAGCTCAAGTTAGGGTCTGGAAACAGGAAGGTGGTCTGCATCATGGTCTTCCTTCTCTTCATTGCCTTCAACTTTGGACCTGTCAGGTGAGATCTACTTCTGAGAACTCTCTGGGTGGAACTGAGCCTCACAGCCACCTGATCACATACAAGGATTCCAGTGTTAGTGCTGCTGGTGTAGCCAGCAGTTCTTCCTTGCTCTACCATTTCTCTCTTAGGCAACACATTGAGGGGGCCGATCATGGTGATAGTAAGTAGTGGCTCTTAGGGGCTGAGTGGCTGGGGCCTAGGTTAACCACTCTCCTTTTCTTGTTTCCCAGACCTGTGAGGTAGGGACACTTCCTGTTCTCCTCTTATAGATGAGGAAACTCAGCAGTCGACTGCAGAGCTTTTACTCTGGACAAGATACTCAGTAAAGCTGGGATTCTTCTTCATGCTCTGTCCTTCCCTTCCCACAGCATCAGCGAGCCTCCTGCAGCTCCCATTTCTCCTCGGATGAGCAGGGAGGAGCCTCGACCCCAGAGACACTTGCTGGAGTTCTCTGAACAAGAGCCAGTTCATGGAGTTGAACCCCTCCAGGGGTCCTTCCAGGCCCCTGAGGAGCTGCAGCCTAGCCCCGTAGGTCAGCAGCCCAGTTTCAGGTGAGGAGAAAAACGGCCCCTTTCTCCTTTGGAGTTAGGAACAACTTTTCTGTTTGTGTGGAGCCGGAGCCAAAGCGGCTCTCGTGCTGGTGGTCCCTGCCTAGACCTTCTCTAATCATTGCTTCTTTCCTGCTCACTGCAGGAACCTGACAGCCTTCCCTGGAGGGGCCAAGGAGCTCCTCCTGAGAGACCTGGACCAGCTCTTCCTCTCCTCTGACTGCCGGCACTTCAACCGAACTGAGTCCCTCAGGTATAGGGGAGTCAGGGCTGGGCACCTGCTCTTAGCTTTTGAGCTCCTCCATTGCCAGCCTGGCTGTCCTATGTACTGAAGCTTCAGAACCGGCTTTTTTGGGGGGGCTTCAACTCAGGGTTTAGGCACTGTTCTTTAGCCTTTTTTTTTCCACTCAAGTTTGGATCTCTACCACTTGAGCCGCAGGTCCATTTCCAGATTTATTTACTTATTTACTTATTTGGTGGTTAATAGGAGATCAGAGTTCTATGCACTTTGCTGCTCAGGCTGGCTTTGAACTACAGTCCTCAAATCTCAGCCTGCTGAGTAGCTAGAATTATGGCATGCACCACCAACAGCTAGCTTCCCTGGCCTTTTCACTTCTGCGTGCAGCCCAGGGAAGCTGGCATCCCTTGGCCTGTCCCAGAGGTGGTAACTTGCCTCTGCTTCCCCAGGCTTGCTGATGAACTGAGTGGTTGGGTCCAGCGTCACCAGAGAGGCCGGCGGAAGATACCTCAGAAGGCACAGGAGAGACAGGTAGGAGCAGTGGGGCCGGTCCAAGCGAGGCCCTGGCAAGAACAGGGCTAAATGGCATGGGAGTTTCAAGGGAGCGAGAAGTCAGGGATTGTTTAGGGAAAGTGGAGGCGTGGCTATGAGGTGGCGCTAGCTTCCAGGGGCTGCCTGTCTCTTCCCTTTCCCCTCACCCTCTCCAAATCCTTAGATACTTCTCCTTCCAGAAGGCTCAGCTTCGGAAGAAGTTGCCTCCAGTTAAGGCAGTCCCTACTCAAGCCCCGGGACCCCCAGAGAGGTGAGTATTGGGAGGCTGCTCATCATCGTTGTCGGCAGTGCGATGATGCTCCCCCCCCCCACTGAAGTCCCTGCCCCTGTCCCTGTTCCTGTCTCTGGGAAACTAGGGGTTCTGTGGGCCAGCTGCAGCTGTATCGCCATCCAGACCGTTCCCAGCCAGAGTTCCTGGATGCCATTGACCGACGTGAAGACACATTTTATGTAGTCTCCTTCCAAAGGGTGAGTTCCACCTCCTGGCCCTAGCCCTGGGGTCTGTCACTCTGAACCCCCTACCAACCTGTCTTCCCTGGAGAGTGAGCACCTGGGGGAGCTCCCCATGAGAATCCTCTCCTCCACCATCCGGTCCGGCCTCCTCCCCAGGATCACCTGCTGCTCCCAGCCATTAGTCACAACAAGACCTCCAGGCCCAAGATGTCCCTGGTGATGCCGGCCATGGCCCCCAATGGCAAGTCATCCCCTCTGAGTATGGGGAAGGGATCCTGAAATGGAGGGAGGGGAAGATTCCCACAGGAGTGTCCAGAAAGGGGATGGGGGGGGGGAGGAAGGAGAGAAGAAGCATCCAGAAGGAGGCTGAGGTGAAGAAACAGGAAGTGAGTGGAGAGAACACGAAACACTGGAGACGGGTGGAGGTGGGGACAGAAGTAGGATGACCCCCCCGCCCCCGCCCCCAGTGTATCCAGCACTCAGGAAGCCAAGCCAGGAGAGTTTGAGGCCAGCCCTGTGCGCCATAGTGACACTTCGTCACCAAAAAAACAAAATGCAGTGATGGTGTTGGGTTTGCTTGGGTGGCTGCGCAGAGCAGGGCGGGCCGGACCCTTATGAGACTCTCACTTCTTTTTTTTTTTTGTTTTTCTCTTGATGTTTTCTCCTCTACAACCCCCCCCCCCCACTCATCAATGCCATTTTCTTTTCCTGCCCCTTTCTTTCTCCCTGTCCCCAACTCCATCCTTACCTTCTCATCTTAACTCCCACTTTGGGCCTCCCTCCTCGCCATGGCCTGCTCCCTTCCTCCTTCACATGCCTCCCCTTCGCTCTTCTTCATGAACTCTCTCCTCACAGAGACCCTGTCAGGCCGGGGGGCCGCAGGGGACTATGAGGAGATGATGCAGATCGAGTGTGAGGTCATGGACACCAGGGTGATTCACATCAAGACCTCCACGGTGCCCCCCTCGCTCCGAAAACAGCCCTCCCCAAGCCCCGGCAATGCCACAGGTGGCCCCTTGCCAGCCAGTCCGGCCCGCCAGGCCTCCCCCCAACCCCTCTACCTCAATCATCCCTGACCTCTGCAGCTCACACTGAATTAGACCTGGGGGTGGGGGTGGGGTGCAAAGGGACCCACTGGGACAGTTTCAACTTTCCCTGATCCCTCGGCTGGGGTAAAGGAAAGACAGGGTGTGGGGTTAGGCACTTAACTTGGGGGTAGGGTGATTTACCCCTGTCCTCGCCCCTTTTCACAATATAGGGCTCATCTCATGCCTATGAACCCCCAAGTCCTGCCTCCTCCTCTGAGGGTACTGAGCAAACTTTACTTTGGGGGTGGGTGGGCTCCTGTATACTCCTTATTCTTTAGTTTCTCTGGGAGTAAAGATGAGCATTTAGTCCCCAGGTGGGACAAGGGGGGGGACAAGTTTTTACATTTTGGAGCTGGTTAGCAGGAGTACAGGAGGGTGGTGGAGGGAGATCAGTTTACGTGTGTGCATTATCTTCTTCTTTTTTTAATTATTAAATAAACAACTTGGAGGGAGTTAAAGGCATGGTGGCTGCCTTCCTGGCTCATGACTTCTATAGGGCCAGCTTCAACGAACCAAGCCCAGAAGATGCCCCTGCTGGTGAGGTGGGGAGGCGTGGGCGTGGCGGGGGAGGCCCCCCCACAGACCTCATGTCATCTCCCTGCCCCACCCCTGCAGCGCTTGGCTGTGTCTGTGTCTAGCGAAGATGTCTATGGAGTGACACCAGAGGATGTCCTTCAGTGGAATGTGTCTGAGTAAACAGGAAGGATGGGGGGCCCCACGCCCTTCAGGGGGCACAGCAGCTCCTGTCCTCTCTCCAGCACCCCGCCCTTTGCTTTCCAGGATGAGCAACTCACTCACTCACACAAACAACAGCAGCCTGAGCCAGAGGACCCTGAGCCCAGGAGGAAGGGAGCAGGGTACAGCCACAGGGGGGGGGGAAGGGGGGAGGATTTCTGGGGTGTTATGGGATGCCCTCTTAGCCCTAAATTGAAGGAGACTGAGCCTTGAGGGTCGAGATGAAAGCAAAAGATATAGAGTGGGTCAAACGCTGAAAAGACTGTTTAAATTGGGAGGAAGGGGAGCAGGACCAAGTGAGAGGTTGAGTCTCTATCCAACCTGAGGGAAGCAGGGGGGGGCGTTGCGGGAATCCCCCCCAACAGCGCCTCAGGCCTGACCCTGCTGGGGTGTCCTGGGTCAGATGGAGGGTGTGAGCTGGACCTGGGCTCTATGCCCAGATGACTGGACAGGGGCTGCTGGGCCATAAGCCCAGACCTGAAGGGGGGAGGAAGAACCTCACGTGTCCAGCCGGTCTCCCCCCTCCCCGCCCTCCCCTCTCTCCGACTGTGTTTAGGGTGAAAACAGACTGGGGAGCTATGGCAACCTGGAACTGGGGCTCCCAGGAACTAGGTTTTCCTCCCCCTCCAGAGGGCAGCCCTGGTCCTCAGCCACTTCCTGTCCCAGGATCCCTTGAGCCTTATCCAGCCCTCTCCAGCAACGTGTGCCATGAGAACCAGGATTTTGGAAGCAGATCGCCTGAACTGGGCTCCCAGCGGAGCTTTTTATTGACTGATGTATTTAAACGTTCGGCCTCTGTCTCCGTCGGTAAAATGTAGTCATGCTATGGTGTGAGGAGGAGACGTGGTGACAGCCATGTCTCAGGCGCAGTAGACACGCAGCAAACGCCGTCTGCTCCGCTCCTGTCACATTGTACTTGTCTTTTCTCCTGCCATGCCATCCGGGTCCGTCACCGCCTAGCCCACTGCCCTTTCTCCCCCGATCCCATTTGAGGAAAATGCTCAAAGAGCTGGCATTGAGATCACGCTGGGAACTCAGGTTGCACCTCTGAGTGACAGGGACACTTAGGTGCCAGCCAGGCGTCAGACCCATCTTGGCTGAAGGGTGTAGTTTGGGGGAGGAGTTACAGAGCCAATGGAAGCTGTGTATGTGGAGGGTGGGGCGTGAAGGCAGCCCCTGTGGATTTCCCTTCCTTTCCATTCCTCTGCCCACACCTACATGCAGAACCACCCGAGTCATACCCGGCCACTGTCTCTCCTGCATGTGATCAACTCTGCCTGTCCTGGGCTCTCTAGGCTTTCTCTCTGCTTTCCTTGTGCCAATGTCCCTCCCTCTTTTCTCTGGACCTTTCACCTTCCTCTGCTTACACCCCCACCACCAGTTTTCACCATCTCTCTTGACCTTTACTCCTGGTTCCTGTTTTTCTCATTTCCTTTATATTTCTCTCTCTCCCCCCCCCCTCGCTCTGTCGCTGTCTGCTTATCTGCCTGCTTGCCTGCCTATGTCTGTCTCTCTCCCTCTTCCCCCCCCTCTGTCCCTGAGCTTCTTTGGTTCAAGGCTAGTGGTCTACTACTTGAGCCCAGTGCCACTTCTAGCTTTTTCTGAGCAGTTTACTGGAGATAAGAGTCTCACAGACTTTCCTGTTCTGACTGGCTTTGAACCACAATCCTCAGATCTCAGCCTCCTAGGTAGCTGTTAGTATAGGCGTGAGCTCCCAGCGCCCAGCTTCCTCTTCTCTATCTTACTGTCCCTCATCCCACCCCCTTGGTCTTTTCTCCTGCTGCTGACACTGTGTGTGCCTTCTGCCTTTGTCATACTGTCCTCTATACCCCTTCCCACTCCTGTGTCCACATTCCATGTCCCTTCCCATTGCTTCCTCCCTTCTCCACTCGTCGTCTTCCCTCTTCTCGCTACACTTCCCTATTCTGGTCCTCCGTCTTCTTTCCAGCTATGGGGGCCAGGACTGGGGAGCCTAATGTTTGTCTCATCGTTCTGCTATGGCTTCTGGATACAGCACATCTGGATTCCGGGGCCCAGATGTGTGGTTGCCACAGCGACCTCAGTCCCTCTGGTAAATAGAGGCGCCCACCCGGCCCAGAGCAGAGAACAAAACAATTGTGTGACTTTCTTTTGTCACGAGATAGAAATGTCCTCCCTCCTCCCTTCTCCCCACACCCATGTCTCCTGGCAAAGGGACTTTTAAGGGTCCAGACCCTTCTTTCTGTAGCTTTACCATAGTCAGCCCTGGGTTTTTTTGTCTGTCCCATCTTTCTTCTCATGACTATTTCCATGTTCCTGTCTTCAGCTCTCTGTAATGGATGTTGACCCCCATCTTAGGCAATTTCTTCACACTGTATTAAAAAAAACAACAACAACTAGATGTAGTATGAAGTTCCAAAAACCCAGATTCTTCACCCATTTCCCAGTCCTTCAAGACGCCGCTCTGTTTCTGCCCTCTATTCCATCCTTTTCTAGAATTGTAGGGGAAGGAGAGGAAATGCAGGCTTTGGAATGAGCCAGCGTGGGTGAGGCCCCCTTCCCCACCATTAGCAAAGCCCCTAGGACAAGCCATGTAATGTCCACGTTGCATCTGTTTCTCCCACTACAAGAAACAGTTTAATAAAATGCCTGCAGTGTGTAGGAAACTGCTTGTAAATGGAAGCCTAATCCAAATGTTTCCTATCTCTCTCCTCTCTGGGACTGCTTCCTTGGATCATAGCCTCTGGCCTCTCTTCATTCCTCTCTCGATCCTTGCCCTCAATTGTCCTTTTCTTCTTCTCGTCTTCCTTCTTCCCTCTCATCTATGTGTCCTAGCCTGTAACCTCCTGAGGTCAGTACAGGAATGTGGACGATCATTCCAGGATGGAGATTCAGAGTGGAAGACACCTGATCCTGCCGACAGCCAGAGCATGCGCACACATACACACACACACACACACACCAACAACAACACCACCACACCGCACTGGCCTTGCCACCTGCCAGCCAGGCCACCTCAGTGAATCAGCCTCAGCTCTGACTCCTGGGATTCCCTGCACCCACCCCACTGTCCAACATTTGTTCCCCACCTTTCTGTCTTGGGCTGTTCACAACTCAGTGGTGACAAGCATGCATCGGGCACCTTTGCCGTGCAAGGTTTGGTGCTTTCCTGATGACGTGCAAATATATAAGCACCCCTTAGAAGAAATCCAGGAGTGGCAGCAATTTTAGACGATTGTTTGAGGGCCTGAAACTGTTAGCTTCCTGCGCCTTCCCCAAATGTCTTGTAAACTCGTAAACATCTGGAACCCCGCATTCCTGCCTGAAATCCCAGCTTCCCTTCCCCAGGGCCATCTTCCCCATCATCTCCAGGCCACTCTCTGGGCCAGATGTAATTATGGTGATCCTTTTTCCTAAATAAACCAAGACTTAAGGGCCTGGAAAATAAGTGGCTGTGCTGTGACTCTGGGGAGGCACTGTGCTCAGTCTGTGCCCATGTAATGTAGGTTCAAGACTGCTTTTTCATCTGCTGTTCCCCTACCCCAGCTGCCTGCTGGGAGATCAGAGAGAAGCTGTTACCTACTCATGGTGCTGTGGCGTCAGGCCAAGGCAGAGGAAGGAAGCGGAGTCCGGCTCCATCCAAGATGCTGACTTCACTTTCTCCATCAAAGCCAGGAAAAAAATAACACACACACACACACGCACAGACTTCCATGCAAGAACCCATGTGTACTGCTGTCCTCAGTCACATGCTACTGCAGCATGCCCTGACCCAGCCACTCTTGTAACTGGAGATCTGATCTGGGGTGTGGACAGCCTGCACCTCAACCCGAGTGACATTAAACAAGCGCCTTTCTTACCCTGCTTAGCCAAGGTATACCTCAATGATGAGGTCTGCAATAAGAGCTTTATCCTCAGCTTGGATGCTTTTCCCCTATGGCACAAATGACCCCTTCAGGTCTGTTTCAGGGAAGTACTTGGCTTAATGAAGCCAAAGAAATGCCCAGCCAGCTTAGGTGTAGTTTACCTGGTCCTCTGGCTGTGGCTTTCTGTCTCTTGTGTGTGCTGGTCCTAGGGCTTGAACTCAGAGCTTGGGCACTGTCCCTGAGCTTTTATGTTCAAGGCTAGTGCTCTTCCACTTGAACCACAGCTCTGCTTCTGACTTTTTTTTTTTTTTTGGTCAGTCGTGGGGCTTGAACTCTGGCCTTGGGCACTGCCCCTGCACTCTTCAGCTCAAGGCCCATGCTCTACCGCTTGAGCCACAGCGCCACTCCCGGTTTTTTCTAATGGTTTATTGGAGATAAGAGTCTCATGGACTTTCCTGCCCAGGCTGGCTTTGAACCTCGATCCTCAGATCTCAGCCTCCTGAGTAGCTAGGATTACAGGCGTAAGTCACCAGCGCCCGGCTGCTTCTGACTTTTTAGTGGTTAATTGGAGACAAGAGTCTTATAAACATTCCTGCCCCAGCTGGCTTTGAACTACAGTTCTCAGACCTCAGCCTCCTTGAGTAGCTAGGATTACAGGCGTGAGCCACGGGTGCCCACTTTTTCCATCTCTGCCAACACCTGTTTCCCAACCCTGCTCTCCATGCTTAGCCCCCTCCCAACTTTCCATAATGTTACCCTCCACTGAGTGTCCTACCCCCAGGTTTGCCTCCCGCCTCTAACTCTTTAGTCCATCCCTCACTTTCCTCCCAACTTCTAGGCTTTGCTTCCTTGACTGAATCCCTGCTTCCTCCCCAAATCATATGTCCTGGTGTTCAGCCAAGCCCTTGCCCAGTCATTGCCCGCTATTTCTCTAGGAATCCGCTGAGGTGGGAGAATTGGGGGGGGGGGCAGTGATCGCAAGCTGGGACGGGAGGGAGACTGCAGAGCAGAGACAGCTCAGGACAGCAAGGGGAGGAGGAGGGCAGGAGGGAGTGCTGGACAGAATTGGGTAGGTCAATTTCGTGGAACTTGGGGTGAGTTTAAGTTCTGGGGGTGCCTTCGGTCTCCTGCCCCCATCTCTGCTCCCTGCACTGCACTTCCTGGGGGAGGATTGGGGTGCTAGGTGATTCAAGCTAGAGCTGAGCTGGGAAAAGGAGCCTGGCAGGGAGGGGGAGGGGCCGGCCTGGAGGAATGGCGTTGGCCGAGCGACAGGCCACAGGTGAAGAAGTGGTGGAGCCAAAGGAAACAGCAGGGGGAATGGGAACTATCAGGTTGGGCAAAAACTAAGGTTGGGAGGAGTTAAAAACAGGATAAGGAAAAGACATGGGTGGGAAAATGAACTGGAGGGGGTGAGAGGAGGGTATGGTGGGACTTGGGTTCTGGATGGGGAGGTGACCTGGGTGAGGGCCGGAGGAGGGGAGGGGTGGCTTGTGGGAGGGTCTAGGAGGGATGGGAGGCCCTGCCCTATCTCTGCTCCCCTCCCTGACCTCACGCTGGTCCTCCCCTTCTCCTCCCCCTGCTTGCTGAAGGCTCCCTCCTCTCTGTTGCTGCCCAGATCCACAGTCCTATTGTGGCTCTGTGAGCCAGTGCTGCAAGGGACAAGCGAAGGGGTCCTCCAGGGAGCCCAGGGCTGCCAAAGAGTTTACCCTGCTCTGCCCTGAGGGGTTGGGACAAAGCAGGTGCAGAGGCACAGCAGAAGCCCAATACCCAGGTAAGTTACAGAGCGCTGGTAGACCCAGATGGAGAAGTGAGAGCAAAGGATTTCTCTCCTGTCCCACACATGCTGGCGAAGGCGTGGCAGGAGAGCTCCCTGAAGAGCTCCGGCAGCAGCGCGGGGACCTGGGGCTCTGCACCAGATTCCCCGGGGAGGTGTGTCTGAGAGGACAGGGCAGTGTGTGCGTGCGCAGAGGGCGGTTTGTGCCTGGGTTTGGGCAAGGCTGCATGCACCTGAGAGGTGCTGGGAACAAATCAGAGGTGTCAGATGGTGTCAGCCTGGGGTGCTCATCGGGAGGTGCAGAGAAGACAGGGAGGATTGAGTTGAGTTGGGAGGCAGCTAAGCCTTGGAGGAAATCATGGGTAGATTCAGAGTGGCTGAGACTGAACTGCGGGAGCAGCCAGAGAGAGAGAGACTTCAGACAGACAGACAGACAGACTCCTGGAGGTGGTACACCTGAGGTCCCAGGCTTGGGAGGGAGGGCTGGGAAATCTCAAGACTTTAGGAAATTCTGCAATGGGGCAAAGTGAGGGTTCTGGGGTCTGGAAGGGCACGGAGCCTGCAGAGACACCGCTACACTTGTTCTTGGCTGAGTGCAAGAACGCAGCACTGCAAAGGCGCGTGTGTCCCCCAGGAGCACAGGACTCGTCTTCACTTCAGTCCCCTTCCAGATTCCCCCTAATTCTGTCCATCTGAACCTTCCCACCCCTCCAATAGCACCCCCAACACACGTGACACGCCCCGGGTGAGGCAGGCAGGCCTGTTATCTCGCCTGGAAAGAATTTGATGGCTTAGAAACAACTGGAAGTGGAAGGGGGGGTAACTGGGAAACCCCGCAGCTGTTGGCCCCACTCTTGCTTCCCAGATCTCCAGCTACCCCCGGGCCCTTACTCCAGTCTGTGGGGACCTAGCACCTCTATTTCTCAAGCATCCTTCTGCTCCCATCCTGGCCACACAGTGCAGAACCAGAAGCTGCCTTCCTGTCCCTCACACTTCCTTTGACCTTTCTCACTGGGGGTCTGGAAATCCTGCTTAGTTTTTCCATCCCTGAGGCCCATCTGCTTTCCCCAGGTTCAAGGGCATTTGGGGCCTCCAACTCCTCCAGCTCCCACATGCTTCAATCCCAGTACCCTGTCCCTTCCCTCTGCCTCCTAGAGTCCTCTACCTTCACCTCTCACTGCCAGATTTCAGCTGGGTGTGTGGCAGAGGGGTAGGGCTAGAGCCCCCCCCCCAATTTCTGGAACATTCCTTGTGGACATTGACCCTTTCTCCCACCCCATGGGACTTACAGTCCCCTATGAGCAAAGTGTCACAATTGGCCACAACCCCAAATACCAGAGATGCTGAGTCACAGTTTGGGAAGATGCCCCCACCCCTGCCAGTTCTCTCTCTAACTGTGAGGGTGAGGCCACATCCCCCCAAAAAACATCAGAGAGGTATAGAGGGAAACACAGAGACACCCAAATTCTCTGCCCATTGCTGAGAATAGGGCAAAACATTTCCGAGAGTTGGGAGTGGCGGATGGATGGGTGGCAGTGACAGGCAAGAGAGGGAAATCTGCAAAGACCAGCCTGCTCCCCACTTGGGAAGGACCCCTGTTTGATTCCCTGCACTCCAGCTCAGTTCTTCCACACAGCTACCCTCTGAGCCATTGAAATGGGCCGTGTGTGTGTGTGTGTGTGTGTGTGTGTGTGTGTGTGT
>NW_012267418.1:1027011-1034476 GCF_000151885.1 Dipodomys ordii
CAAGAGAGGGAAATCTGCAAAGACCAGCCTGCTCCCCACTTGGGAAGGACCCCTGTTTGATTCCCTGCACTCCAGCTCAGTTCTTCCACACAGCTCTTTATTTCTCAAAGGTATCTATACGTGTGTGTGTGTGTGTGTGTGTGTGTGTGTGTGTGTGTGTGTGTATTGCCAGTACTGGGACTTGAACTCAGTGCCCCCCCCACTCACCTCTTCCTTCCTTCCTTCCTTTCTTTCTTCCTTCCTTTCTCTTCCTTTTTTCCCTTCCTTCCTTCCTTTCTCTTTCTTTCTTTCTTCTTAAGGCTGACAATGCACTACTTGAGCCACACTTGTACTTCTGGCTTTACTTTTTTCTGGTCATTGGAAATAATTGGCTTGAACCGCAACCCTCATTTCTCAGCCTCATGAATAGCTAAGATCACAAGCCACCAATACAGAGACAAAACTGGCTTTCTTAGGCGTTACTCATAGACTAGGTGTGGGAGACAATGAATAGGGCATGTACGCCTGCATGTGCCTGCAAAGATGTGGGTTTATTTGGGTGCACGTGTGTATTTAAGTACATGTGTTTTCATATTTGTATTTTTGGCTGAGCGCACGTGAAGATATTTGTGTCAAATATTTGTGTGTACATGCATACCATAGTTGGGCACAGGGCTTTAGATACAAAGTGACAGGGCTGGGAAGATGGCTCAGTAGTAGAGTGCTTGCCTTGCAAGCCAGAGGCCCTGGGTTCGATTCCTCAGCACCACATAAGCAAAAAGCCGGAAGTGGCGCTGTGGCTCAAGTGGTAGAGCGCTAGCCTTGAGCTGAAGAGCTGAGGGACAGCGCCCAGGCCCAGAGTTCAGGCCTCATGACTGGACCCAAAAAAAAAAATAGCTACAAAGTGACAGGTAAAGTGAGATAGCACCTGTCTTACCTGTCGCCTGTGATTTGCAGGCCTTAGATACAGAGTGACAAGAAAGGTAGGCCAGAAGCCATCTCATGAGAGGTTCCACCCCCCAGCTGAAGGCAAGGCTGGGGCCCCAGGAGGGGCAGCTCAACAGCCAGGCCTCTGTCTGGCTTTCTGGAGTGGTGGGGGGGGGGGAAGGTGAGGAGAGAGTCTGTTGTCCAACTCTCCTTATGTCTTGATGACTGATGGGAGAAGGTGATGACAGTAGCCCCCAAAGCATCTGTTTTCTCTGACCCAGAGGAAGCCAGGAAATACATATGTTGGAGGAGGAGTGTCACAGCCCCCTCCCTCCTCACCAGTGATACCCCAAACACTCAGCTCTTCCACTACCCACCTTGCCCTCCTGTTCTTCCTAACCTCTCTGCTCTGGATGAACTGGGCACCTGCCAGCATCCCCGCATGACTCTTACCTGAGCTGAAAGCCTGCTCTGCCCCCTCCGCATTCTCCCCTATTCATACCTTTCCTCTCTAACCCTTCTCTCTCTTGCTTCCCAGTCCTTGCTTCAGTGAGTTCCATGAACACAACTGGTAGCAGTCACCCAAATTAAGAAATAAGGATTAACCCACAGCTCTCCCAAAAGAAAGAAGGGAGGAAGGCAGGGAGGGAGGGAGGGAGGAAAAGTCATTCAGTAAATGACTTTTGCCTAGCGTGTGCAAAGCCCTAGATAAAATCACAAACAAATAAAACAAAGTATTCTTTTATGGTGTGCTACATCCTCAGCTCTTGTTTTCTGAGTTGGGACATTATGTAGCTCTTACTAGTTTGGAACTCACAATTCTCCTGCCTCTGCTTCTCAAGTGCCAGGATTATATGTATGTGACCCCAGGGTGCAAAACAAGATCATCTTAGCACCTTAGAATTTCCCCACCATGCCTCTTCTTGTCACTGCGTACTGAGAGCACACCCTTTCTGTTGTTGTTTTTTGTTTTTTATCGGTCATGGGGCTGGATGCTGTCCCTGAGCAATTCAGCTCAAGGCTAGTGCTCTACCACTTGAGCCACAGCGCCACTTCCAGCTTTTTCTGCTTATGTGGTACTAAGGAATCGAACCCAGGGCCTCATGCATGCAAGGCAAGCACTGTACCGCTGAGCCACCTTCCCAGCGCCTGTGAGCACACCCTTTCTGACTTAGGTCACTAAAAATTTACTGCCCTTGTGCCTCAAACTTCATTTTGAAAAGAATTGTCTAGAATGTTTTCTTATGTGTCTGGCTTGTTCTGCTCAATCTTATTAAGCTCCATCTGCAGTTCTACATGTAACTATAGCTCATCTTCATTTTTTGTTTTAGTACACTGTGTAAATAAGGCATTTTAGTGACATTTTGTAACTTCCAGTTTGAGTAATGCTGCTGTGCGACATTGGTTATGTTCCTAGAGGTAAAAATGACAGGGCATTGGTCTAAATTGAGTACATTCTGCCAGTTCTCTGACTCGTCTGCTTTGCTTACTGTCTCTAACCAACTTCCAGTCCCAGACACTGTCCGTGGTCCTAGTCCTGACCTCGGTTCTATCCCTGACTCCAGCCTTAATTGGACTTAAATTGGGCATTTCATTCCTTAAGACTGTCAACAGGTATTAAGGACTTGTCATGTCCTAAATACAAACATAAAGCAGCAAAAGAAAAATTGGTACTGCTAGGAACTGGTGGCTCACATCTATAATCCTAACGACTCAGGAGGCTGAGATCTGAGGATCGCAGTTCAAAGCCAGCCCGAGCAGGAAAGTCTGTGAGACTTTTATCTCCAATTAACTACCAGAAAACCAGAAGTGGCATTGTGGCTCAAGTGGTAGAGTGCTCACCTTGAGCTGAAGAGCTGAGGGACAGCGTCCAGGCCCAGAGTTCAAGCCCCCACAACGACGACCACCACCACCACCACCAACAACAACAAAAAAGCTAGCCAGCACAGGAAAGTCTGTGAAACTCTTGCAAACAATTAACCACCAAAAAAGTTGGAAGTAGCTGAGCTGTGGCTCAAGTGGTAGAACACCAGCCTTGACCAAAAAACAGGAACAGCACCTAAGCTGTGAGTTCAAGCTCCAGAACTGGCAAAAGGTACCATCTATGCACCCATAGATTTTATACTCCATCCTTGCCCCTTTTCTTTCCTTTTGCCCTCTAAAGTCTCACAAAGGTAATCAGGATGCCCCTCTTCTCTCCTCCCATCCAAATTCTCTTAGAACACTGACCAACAGTCCTCCTCATCTGCCCCGGCTGACCTTAGTCAGCTCATCTTCCATAACATTTCCCTCATTCTATCCACTCCTGCCCCACCAGCCTTAAGTCCCCCACCCTCTGTGCTCCTCCTTCATCCTAGACCATAGTATATGCTGTTCCCTCTGTGTGGAATGTGACTCCCTTCACTCTTCTTCCTTCAGAGAATTCCTGACCAGGTCAAGACCCCTCTCATGTGATCCCACATACCACAGAATTCTCACTGGTAGCATTTATGATGATTTGTGATTGTATATAAGTAGCTATATAATGGTGGAATTATATATAAAGCTAATGGAAAGGATCTAATTGAGAGCATGAGGTTAAGAAAAGAGTGGGGGGCTGGGAAGGTGGCTCAGTGGTAGAGCGCTTGCCTTGCATGCCTGAGGCCCTGAGTTCAATTCCTCAGCACCACATAAGCAAAAAGAAAAAAGCCAGAAGTGGCACTGTGGCTCACGTGGTAGAGTGCTAGCCTTGAAGAGCTGAGGGACAGCGCCCAGGCCCAGAGTTCAGGCCCCACTACCGGACCCAAAAAATAAAAGGTCTTCCTCTGAGACTGGGAAGGTGGCTCAATGGTAGAGCGCTTGCCTTGCATGTCTGAGGCCCTGGGTTCGATTCCTCAGCACCACATAAGCAAAAAGAAAAAAGCCAGAAATGGTGCTGTGGCGCAAGTGGTAGAGTGCTAGCCTTGAGCTGAAGAGCTGAGGGACAGCGCCCAAGCCCAGAGTTCAGGCCCCACGACCGGACCCCCCCCAAAAAAAGAAAAGAGTGGGAAGAGCTAGGGGCGTGGTTCAAGTGGTAGAATGCACCCTAGAAAATAGAAGGTCCTGAGCTCCAAACACTGGGGGGAGGAGCGGGAAGGAAAAGGAGGAGAGAAGAAAGGGAAGGGGAAGGAAGGGGAGGGAAGGGGAGGAGACTGGAGCAGAAACCTTATACTTAAGGATTCTGAGAAGGCAGTAGGAGCTGGGATCCAGGTGCTTGGGGAAGACTGACCCTAGTTAACCCATTTCTGAATCTCATTTAGCACATCATTGTCTAATGGCACATTTATTCAATGTATTTGTCCCAGCAGTGTAAGGTTAAATGAGGTTCCTGTTCATATTGAGCTTGCTTTCCCTCCTTCCTTCCTTCCTTCCTTCCTTCCTTCCTTCCTTCCTTCCTTCCTTCCTTCCTTCCTCCCTCCCTCCCTCTCTCTCTCTTTCTCTTGCCAGACCTGGGGCTTGAACTTAAGGCCTGGGCACTGTCCCTGACCTTCTTTTGCTCAAGGCTAGCACTCTACCACTTGAACCACTCACTTCCAGCCTTTTCTGTTTATGTGGTACTGAGGAATCAAATTCAGGGCTTTATGCATGCTAGACAAGCACTCTGCCACTAAGCCACATTCCCAGCCCTCCCTCCCTCCCTCCCTCCCTCCCTCTCTCTCTTTCTCTCTCTCTCTCTCTCTTTCTTTCTTTCTATTTCTTTCTTATCCTAGGACTAGAACTCAGGACCTGGTATTGTCCCTGAGCTTTTTTTTGGGGGGGGAGGGGGTCCGGTTGTGGGGCCTGAATTCTGGGCCTGGGTGCTGTCCCTCAGCTCTTCAGCTCAAGGCTAGCGCTCTACTACTTGAGCCACAACACCACTTCCGGCTTTTTTCTTTTTGCTTATGTGGTGCTGAAGAATCGAACCCAGGGCCTGAGGCATGCAATGCAAGCGCTCTACCACTGAGCCACCTTCCCAGCCCTGTCCCTGAGCTTTTTCACTCAAGAATAGCAATCTTCCACTTGAACCACAGCTTTATTTCCAAGTTGTTTATGATTATTTATTTTCATTTTCTTTTTGGTGGATAATTGAAAATAATAGTCTCATGAACTTTGCTGCCTGGGCTGACTTTGAATAGCAATCCTCAGATCTAGGCCTCCTGAATAGTCCCTAAATAGCTACAGGCATGAGACATTGGCACCCAGCTCAAAAGGGCAAACCTTTAAGAGCTGATTGAAGGGTTTCTGAGACAGAGGAAACATACAGTTCAAAGGCCCTTAGGCTAGTGTAAGCCTGTAATATTTGTGACTCTGTGTGTGTGTATGTGTGTGTGTGTGTGTGTGTGTGTGTGTGTGAGAGAGAGAGAGAGAGATACAATCAACAGAGGGACATAAAGTTATCAAGTAACATCTGCAGAGATAAAGACCAGATCTGCCCATCCATGCCCAGAGATGGCTCCTCCTAACTCCTTCCAGATTGAGTTGAATGTGAATTCTCACAAACATGTGAGTTGAGTAGGTTACTTGTGGCTGCTGTGGCTGCTGGTATGTGTTGGGGAAGAGACAGATCAGAGCAATTTTGCCTCTTTTCTGAGTCAGTGTTCACACTTGCCCTCTCTCCCTGCAGTCTCCTGAATGATGCCAGCCCAGTGTCCCCTAACCTCCAGTGTGGTCCTCCTGGTGCTGCTGGGCACGGCAGGTGCAGGCCCCTTCTCTCCACGATCCAATGTAACACTTCCAGCTCCACGGCCCCCTCCAAAGCCAGGGGGCCGGACCGTGGGGGCAGGAGGGGGGAACCCTTCTCAGCTTTACGAGCATACAGTGGAAGGAGGGGAAAAGCAAGTGGTGTTCACCCACCGCATTAACCTGCCCCCATCTGCTGGATGCGGCTGTCCCCCGGGCACGGAGCCCCCAGTTCCTGCTTCAGAGGTGCAGGCCCTGAGAGTCCGGCTGGAGATCCTGGAGGAGCTGGTGAAAGGGCTCAAGGAGCACTGTACAGGAGGATGTTGCCCTGCGGCTGCCCAGGCTGGCACAGGTAAGCAGATGGCCCCAGAAGAAGAGGAAGGTGGGGGGGGGTTAAATACTGGTCTAGAAAGGACCTTGGTGTGAATCAAAGAGGTGCCACTGAAATAATCATATATAAGAATATTTAAATGAACTCCAGGAAATGGAAATAAGAGGGTTGTTTTGTCTTTGTTGCTATTTTTGTGTCTGTTTTTGTCTAGTTTGTTTATCTGTCTTTGGGAGGATAAGGGGAGGCACAGAAATGGAGGGACAAAGAGTGAACAAATGCAGCCATGGTACTCGCTAGACACTATGTTGAAAATGAACTTGTGGGTGGGGACAGGAGGGAAAAACTGAGAGAGAACAAGGGAAGGGGTGACACTGTGCAAAAAGGAAGGTACTCTTCTAGGCCAGGTGGCTCACGCCTGTAATCCTAGCTATTCAGGAGGCTGAGATGTGAGGATCATGGTTCAAAGCCAGCCTGGGCAGGAAAGTCTGTGAGACTCTGATCTCCAACTAACCACTAGAAAACCAGAAGTGGCACTGTGGCTCAAAGTGATAGAGCACTAGCCTTGAGCAAAAGAAGCTCAGGGACAGCAACCAGGCCCTGAGTTCAACCCCCACAATCGAGAAAGAAAGGAAGGAAGGAGTAGGGGGGGGAGAGGAAGGAAGGAAGGAAGGACAGAAATGTACTTTTGCCTGGCTTATGTAACTGTAACCCCTCTGTATACCACCTTTTTTTTGGTGGGGGGGGTCTGGTTGTGTGGCCTGAACTCTGGGCCTGGGCGCTGTCCATCAGCTCTTCAGCTCAAGGCTAGTGCTCTACCACTTGAGCCACAGCACCACTTCCTGCACATCACCTTTTATAATAGGAATAGATTTTTTTTTTTTAAAGAAGAAAGCAAGAAAATGTATCCTTGGCTGGCTATTCAGGATGGCGGATGTACCCCAGGACACAGGTTTGCAAAGAGTCTGGTCAGGCCACACAGGAAGAGTTGAGAGTGTTGGTAGCTGTGCATGGGTGGCCCAGCGACACAAACCCGGCTCTACCCATAGGAACACAATACAGCTTTTTCAATCTCCCTGCAGAGCCTGAGTCCGGCCTCTCTTTCCCTACTCCAGGACAAACCGACGTGCGGAGCCTCTGCAGCCTCCACGGAGTGTTTGACCTGAGCCGCTGTGCGTGTTCCTGCGAACCAGGCTGGAGCGGGCCCACCTGTTCCGAACCCGCGGAGACCCGGGTGCCCACCTCTTCGCCGGCCGCAGCCTCTGCGTCCTGTCCCGACGACTGCAACGACCAGGGCCGCTGCGTCCGGGGCCGCTGCGTGTGCTTCCCGGGCTATGCGGGCCCCAGCTGCGGCTGGCCCTCCTGCCCCGGCGATTGCCACGGCCGCGGGCGCTGCCTGCAGGGCGTGTGCGTGTGCCGGGCGGGCTTCGCAGGCCCCGACTGCAGCCAGCGCTCCTGCCCCGCCGGCTGCCACCAGAGAGGACGCTGCGAGGACGGGCGCTGCGTGTGCGACCCGGGCTACGCGGGGGAGGACTGCGGGGTGCGGAGCTGCCC
>NW_012267418.1:1036538-1044136 GCF_000151885.1 Dipodomys ordii
CTCTACCACTGAGCCACCTTCCCAGCCCTGGCACCCCTCTTGTTAAACAATTCACGAAGATGCTGTGTCCCTATAGTTGGAGGTCCTGTTCAGACCTCTACCAGCTTGTTCTACCTGTTGGAAGGCAGCACAGGAGCTGGGGCGGGCCTCTAGGCGTGGAACTGAGGCGATTGTAATAGTCAGGGGTGAGGGCAGCTGCCTTGAGCTAACCACTTTTCACTACTCTGTTCTCCTGGGCAGAGATGCCAGCCATTGAGAGCATGAGGCTGCACCTCCTGGAGGAGACAACTGTTCGGACAGAGTGGACCCGAGCTCCTGGCCCAGTGGATGCCTACGAAATTCAGTTCATCCCCACGGTGAGAGGAATGCCAAGCTGCAGGGGCTGAAGGAGCAGCACTGTGGGTGGCATGGGGGTTCACTTCATGCAGAAGTTCCTTTAATCACTGGTTGAGTCCAGATGGCTAGCTCGTGTGTGTGTGTGTGTGTGTGTGTGTGTGTGTGTGTGTGTGTGATACTGGAGCTTGAACTCAGGGACTGGGCACTTCCCTTAACTTTTTTCACTCAAGACTAATGCTCTACCATTTGAGCCACAGCTCCACTTTTAGCGTTTTGCTGATTCGTTGGTGATAAAACTCTCAGACTTTTCTTCCCTGGCTGGCTTTGAACCTTGGCCCTCCGATCTCAGCCTCTTGAGTAGCTAGGATTACAGGCGTGAGCCACTGGTGCTCAGCTAGGTGGCTGATTCTGAAAGCTGCTGTGAAGGCCTTGTTTTGCTCCACCCCTGGGCATGGAAGCCTCTTTAGCATCTCTAACAAGCATTGGTTCAGTGCAGCAGGAACACCTCAGAGAAGGGGAGCTCGATACTTCTAAGACTGCCCCGGTCACTGCTGGCCACCAATGTCAGTCAATTCTTTTTGTTGTCACTGAATCCAAATCTGCCCCCATTCATCCATCCCTTGGCTCTAGCTGAAGTGCCCTAGCAGGAATACTGTTTGCTCTCCTTGTGTCCCGTATTACAAACCTTCTGGTGTTTTGAGACACTAGTTATCACAATATTCTTCATATTCCCAGAGGAAAACCTTAGGTTCGTTACCCATTCCCACTTATGCTTTATTCCCTGAATTGTTTCACTTCCTGTGCCTCTTGCTTTTTGCATGCTCCCCCTCCAAAACTGGGAGCAGAGAAGACCCTACTGGCTAACTCTAGACTCATTGGCACTTTCAGAGTTGGCATGTATTAACCTGTAGTTACAAACTGACAGCAGTTTGTGTGTGTATGTGTATATGTGTATATGTGTGTGTGTATGTGTGTTGCCACTCCTGGGCTTGAACTCAGGGCCTGGGCACAGTCCTTGGGCTCCTTTTGCTCAAGGCTAGTACTCTACCACTTGAGCCACAGCACCATTTCTGGCTTTTTTTGTGTATGCTGGTCAAGCACTCTACCACTAAGCCACATTCCCAGTCCCTGATAGCAGTTTTGATCCTATTTATTTCATTAAATAATTTTTCATTATACAAGTCATATGAGCCCAGAGCAGAAAGTTTAGAAAATATAAATAAACAAGGATAAAGTGAAGCTAGACACTGGTGGCTCATACCTGTAATTCTAGCCACTCAGGAGGCTGACAGCTGAAGATTGTGGTTTAAAGTCAGCCTGGGCTTATGAAAGTCTTATCTCCAATGAATCAGCAAAATCTAGAGGTAGCAGTATGGCTCAAGTGGTAGAGTACCAGCCTTGATCAGAAAAAGCCAATTAAGAGTGTAAGATTCTGAGTTCACACCCCAGAACTGGCACAAAAGAATGAAGGAAAAGGGAAAGATAGAAGGAGGAAAAGATGGGAGGAAAGAAAGGACAGAAAGGAAAGAATGAAGGCAGCATTGGGAGTCTATATTTAGGCCTTTGCCTTTGGAGCTAATGGATGTTAGCGTGTTGGTTTGGGCTAGGCTGTCTAGGCTGTTGCAATAATTTTAATTCTGTGAGCTTGTTCTCTCACTTCACAGAACATTCTTGCTCTCTGCCTCCTCCCCCTCCCCGCCCCCAACTTGCTCTTAAAACATTTGGGAGCACAATAAGGACAAAGCCTGTGGCTTCTCATCACAGATCTTCCTTCATGTAGATTGAACCCCTAGGGAACAGCTGTTTCCCAGGTCCCCACCACCTGACCTTTCTCCACCCAGCTCATGTTTTCCTGTATCATCTCACAAACACCAAGGGAGGTGGGCCATGCCATACCAGGCTCAGCCATCAGCTCAGCCAGGACTCTGGACAAATAAATAAGTCCCTGGGCTTAAAGCCTCAGAAGCACTAGGACAGAAAGGGACAACTCAGGGGTGTTAGCTGTCATCTCTATGTCTCACTTTGACTCGGTTATCTCACTATACTTCAGCCTTTTCAGGTCAGACCCCCACCAAATCCTTTCCATCCTCACCCTCTGGCTAAAGCAGATGGAAAGCTCTACTTTGTAGCCCAAGCAAGATAGCTTGGGTTTACAGAATTTTCTTATACAAATAATTTAATCACGAGACAAGAATTTGGCAACTAGAGAGAAGAAAAACAACTCTTGGCTGCGCCACACTAAAACAAGCACTGTGAACATCTTAAAGTGTTTCTCCCACTCTCTTCAGTGTGTATAGTTTTTGCATAGCTCTAAACTGGAGAGGGTGGGACTTTAAAGAAGAATTTTCCTAAGCAACTGCAGGGAAAGAAGAATTAAAATAAACACTTTGAGATAAGAATGCAGCTTTCAGGGCAGCGTTGTCTCCTGCTCTTAAGAAATATGGATCCATTTTGGGTGTTGTCAAGGGATGGCAGCTTTTCCAGCCAAACTCTGCATGGGCTGGTGCCAAGCTGTGCTGTGTCAGGCTTGGCATCTGCTCTCAACTTATCACCTCTGCTCTAGAGATGGGACACTGCCATATTTCTGGTCTCAGAAGTCTGGCTGTGAAAGAAGCTTCTGCTAATTGAGTCCCAGGCACCCCTCTTGGACAGCTTCTCTACTCCATGTAGCTGGCCCCTAGACTTGAGCCTTTCGACTCAGCCTGGGCACTCCATTGCTGTTGGCATGGAGTATACTCAGTGGCTCACATCCTGTGCCCCTGGCATCTTCCTTGAAGCCAGTCTCTACCTCCTCCCCTTCTATGCAGAAGAGGAAAGATCCTCCTCTCCTTGCAGATGTGGCATAGTTAGTCTGCCTCTGTGGGGCTCAGAGTGCATTTAACATGTTTCTGCATCTCAACATCAGTATCACCTGGAAGTCTGAACTGAAATTTGTCAGGCCCCGCTTCCAGATCTCCTGAATCAGTTCTGCAATGGATCCTAGTTGTACCAAGCCCTCCAGTCGATTATGATGGTCTTATGCCTCCACACTCCTCCCTCTATGAGATATAAGAGAGTTTGTGGGGACCTGAGGGAGATGAGCCTCTGAACAGAAAGGAGGTTCAGGTATTCCTTGTCTAGGTATATCTGCAGCATGGAAGCAAACTGCCAAGTTTTGTGGTATGTGTGTGTGTGTGTGTGTGTGTGTGTGTGCGTGTGTGTGTGTTAGTCCTAAAGTATTTTTATGCCACCTTTTGATGCCAGTCCTGGAGCTTGAACTCTGGGCTTGAGCACGATCCCTTAATGTCTGGGCTCAAGAGTATTGCTCTACCACTACAGCATTTCTGTCTTTTTGGTAGTTCATTGGAGATAAGACTCTCACAGAATTTTCTGCCCAGAATGGATTTGAATTTCAATCCTTAGATCTCAGTCTCCTGAGTAGCTGAGATTACAGGTGTGAGCCATCGACACGTGCCAAGTGTTCTCTGGGACACTTGTAATCTCAGAAGAACTTTTGCTTATGTCTAGTCTGAAAAGGAGGTAAGAGTGAGGAAAACTTCTGGCAGCAGCCCAGGTACAGTCTTCCAAGGTAGATAAAAAGAATAAAGTTAAAAACTCACCAAGGGCAATCAGTGAGGGAGCCAAGCTTTACCAAGGAGCAGAACTAGATGCCAACTGCTAGAGAGCCTTCCTCAGGCCAACAAGATGGTGCTGGGAGACAAGAGTTAAGCTGGCAGTGGGTTTTCAGAAAACCGTTTGCAAATGGATCTAAAGGAGAGAAGAACCTGGGGTGAGAGAACCAGGCATCACCCCAAGGTGTGTGTGTGTGTGTGTGTGTGTGTGTGTGTGTGTGTGTGTATTGGGAGAATAAAAGGAGGAAGAGATAGTTAAGAAGCAGAAGCATTTGGGGAAGGATGAGGCTTTTCTAGGTACTGAGTGAGGGTCGCTCCAAGGCTTCTTAGTGAGGTTCCTAAAGCAGAGTTAAGTAGGAGAGGGATAGAGTGCTGTGTGCACGGGAAAACTCTTAAATCAGGAAAACAATGACACAGCTATAATTCATCCTCCGCCCAGCAATCTCCACGTGGCCTTCTCATCTGTTTTTCTACTTTGGTATTTACTATGTCGCTTTCTCCACTGTTCTCTTGGTTTAGGAGAGTACCTTCTGAAATTTCCAATCCCACTTGGCTGAATGGAGGTGTCCCCATCACGGCCAACATAGCTAAGCAGAACACAGCGTCCTTAGCAGCTCTCCTAACCGAACAACCCAGTAAAATGCAGGGCTATTTGAATGCTCACAGATGACCATCCTTCCCATTTCCCCAATAGCTGGCATCCTAGGAGACTCTCAGCCTGGAGTCCAGCATATTGCCTGTGGAGCTACCATATATAATAATGCTCCTTATGTAGAGAAGGGATGTTTTCTCATAGACATCAACAAGGCATAGAGATTTGGCGAGGTTCTACATTTAGCTACTGAGTTATGAGCTACCTGAGGACAGAAACTGTATCTTTTATGTGTCCAGCACAATGCCAAGTACAAAATCAATCAGGATCTCTGAGCAGGTAGGCCTTGCCTTATAGGGTCTATGGAGTTTGTTCAAGAGACAAGAAAAGTGCCTTAAAGGGAAATGTTATGATCTAAATTGTACAGCTATTGATGGGCATCTGTTGGGAAGGTCAGACTAAGCAGACACTGAAGGGAGAAAGGGAAGCTTATAAGGCCACCCTTGATCTACTTTATTTGTTCTGGAAGGAGCCACTTAGGAGGCTTCCTCATACGTAGGCGTGGAAAGCCAGAGGGAGAGTCCTGGGTTCTGTCAGGTGGAATTTTGGCAGATGAGTGGAGAAAACTTCTAAGAAGGAAACTGGGGTTACACTGTCTAAACATAAGTCTCTGTTACATTCTTGGTGTGGGTGACCTTAGCATCAGAGTCTCAGTTTCCTTCTCTAAAAAATGGAACTAATAGACCCTATCTTATAGTGTTGTGAGAATTAAGTGAGTGAGGCATGTAAATTGCCTAGAACAACACTGTTCCTTCCATGCCCCTGAGTTCCACAGAGTCTCATGTCGATACTGTTTGGAATTGTTAACAGGAGATTGACCTCCAGGGACAAAGGTTTTGATCAGCCAGGTGCCAGTGGCTCACACCTGTAATCCTAGCTACTCAGGAGGCTGAGATCTGAGGATTGTGGTTCAAAGCCAGCCTGGGCAGGAAAGTAGTCCATGAAACTCTTACCTCCAATTAACCACCAGAAAACTGGAAGTGGCACTGTGGCTCAAGTGGTAGAACACTGGCCTTGCTGAAGAGCTGAGGGATAGTGCCTAGGCCAAGTTCAAGCCCCATGACCAAAAAAATAGAAAAAAAGAAAAGAGGCTGAGATCTGGGGATCATGGTTCAAAGCTATCCTGGGCAGGCAAGTCTGTGAGACTCTTTTCTCCAATTAACCAGCAAAGAGCTGTGGCTCAGGTGGTAGAGTACCAGCCTTGAGCCAAAAAGCTTAGGGACAGTGCCCAGGCCCAGAGTTCAAGCCCTAGTACTAGCACAAACAAACAAAAAAAAAGGGGGGGGGGAGAGATCCTGGATCCTGCCAGTCCTGACCTCCCTGGTACTCTCTCACAGACAGAGGGGGTGAGCCCCCCATTCACAGCACGAGTGCCCAGCTCTGCATCAGCCTATGACCAGAGAGGACTGGCCCCTGGTCAGGATTACCAAGTCACTGTTCGTGCCCTTCGAGGGACCAGCTGGGGGCCTCCTACTTCTAAGACCATCACCACCAGTGAGAGCTGGGACTGTGGGGGTGTGGCCTTGGGTGGAGACCTGGTTTTGATAGGGGCAGCTGGGAGTTGACTGAAATAAGGCAAAAGGGAGAGCTTTCCTGGGGCTGGGCTCCTGGTAAAGCGAATGGCTCAGGAACCTGGTTCTCACCTGAGCCTTCCTCTCTCTAACCTGCCTAGTGATCGATGGTCCCCAGGACCTCCGGGTGGTGGCTGTAACACCAACCACACTGGAGCTCAGCTGGCTGCGACCTCAGGCTGAAGTGGACCGATTTGTGGTGTCCTATGTCAGTGCCGGCAACCAGAGGGTGCGGCTGGAAGTTCCCCCTGAGGCAGATGGGACCCTGCTGACTGACCTGATGCCAGGAGTGGAATATGTGGTGACTGTCACCGCAGAGAGGGGCCGGGCAGTCAGCTACCCAGCATCCGTCAGGGCCAACACAGGTATGACTATCCAAGGGTTAGGGAAGGAACCTGGTTTCCAAGGGTTTCCTGATTTCCTCTGCTTGGGAGCCCAGGTCTAAGGTTCACAGGCTCCTCTGAACAAGTCTGGCAGGGTGTGACCATCCCAAAGTACCTGCTGGGGGGCTCTGAAGAAACAGGAGCCTTCAGGCACTTGGAAGGCTGCAGGTTAGACTATGGAGGAAACTGCACCAGGGTGGGAAGCAGTAAATAAGGAGATAACTCTCTGATCCACGGGGTAAAAGACAGTTCCTATCCTGACTCAGGGACAGAACTTTGGATGGTGGATCTCCTGAGAACTGCAATCAGGTAGATGAACAATCAATGGATCTAACATTCTGTTAATTTTAGGATTGGGGTTGCCAGGAATTGAGTCTCACAGCTGCTATTTTTCTACTAACTCTCAAGGTTTCTTAGCAGACACCCGGATCTTTCTTTTCCCGGTGACAGGGGACGCCCACATCCTCTTTCCCCAACAGCTCTTCTCTCCATCAGATACAGCCTCCCCCACCCCCCGCCCCGCCCCAACCCCGGTGCTGGCTTCTCTTCTTCCTAGGGCACCAACAGTGGTGGGCTTGGAGGGGAGGGGGCGGGGAGGGGGTCCAGGACACTGACGTGTGGCTCTGGTTCTCTTTCCAGGTGGGGCTGGGGCACAGGGAGAAGCCTCTGGATTTTGGAGGGGGACATAGCGGGTTAGGAGGCGGCTTGCAGGGCGTGGGGGGGAGCTGCCACTGACCCGCTCTCTCCTCCCTCCTCTCGCCTCTCCCCTCGGCAGCGCCAGGCCACTACAGTTACCCGGAGGTGCGCCCCCCGGCCCTGCCCCCCAAGCCCCGGCCCCGGCCCGCGCGGCCCCCTCGGCCTTTGGGGTACGCAGAGGAGGGGGAGGAGGAGGAGCCGCGTCCCGGGTGGAGCCCGCCCCAGTCCCCCGGACGGCCCCGGGGCAACCTGACGGCGGAGCTGAGCCGCTTCCGCGGCTCGGTGCAGGACCTGGAGCGCCACCTGCGGGCTCGCGGCTACCCGCTGCGGGCCAACCAGACCTACGCGG
>NW_012267418.1:1044421-1044939 GCF_000151885.1 Dipodomys ordii
GGGGTGCGGGCAGGGCAGGCCTCCAAGTCCTACGCCTTCATCACCACCACAGGTAGCGTGGGCCGGGGCGGCAGGACCACCCCACTGCTGTCCCTCGACGGCTGCAACCACGACTTCCTCCCCAGCTTCTCTGCTCAGCCTGCCACCCCTCCGCCCTTCCACCTTTAGGCCCTACCTGTCTCAGGCACTCCCCCCAAAGCACAGTGTCTCCTGAAGCCACCCTCACCCCAGGGGCCTGGCATCATCCTGTGGATACTCACAGAAAACCTGGTTTTGGGGTCCTTTGGGGTCTACCTGGGCTATGACATGGGTTCCCAGGCTCCTCCAGGCCATGTGCAGGCCTTGGTTGGGCTGGCCTTTGGTGCACTCTAGACTGAGCTGGTGTTGAAACCATCCATTACTACTCTGACTCACTATGGTGAGGGTGGCTAAAGATGTGGTCTGTGGTTATTTACCACAGATTTGGTCTTGACTTTGGACACATTAAAACTGTTTGGGGAGGCCTTAAAACCATTAGA
>NW_012267418.1:1044989-1057198 GCF_000151885.1 Dipodomys ordii
TTTTTTCTTTTTGCTTATGTGGTGCTGAGGAATCGAACCCAGGGCCTCAGGCATGCAAGGCAAGTACTCTACCACTGAGCCACCTTCCCAGCCCCATCTCAGGGACTTTCTAGCCTGGGCTGGTGTGAACTGCAATCTTTAGATCTCAGCTTCCTGAGTAGCTAGGATTACAGGTGTGAACCACCCTGGCTCACAGCCACATGGCTGTGTTCAAGGATTTTTATTTGAATAACTGGATGGATGGGGTTCTTACTTTACCAGGTGAAGACACTATAGAGCACAGGGGAAGCTCAGAAGCTCAGTTTTGGACTTAAGATATAAATTTGGAAAATAAAATAAAATAAAATAATAAAATAGCATTTCTATTAAAAAAATAAATTCGGATGTTGAGCAAACCTGAGTTCCGAGGGTCTCAGAGAGGTCTGATGTGGTATAAATCTAGTCGCTGACATGCAGGTGGGATTCCAGCCACTTTTCTAGCGTCCTGTGACAACTGACTACTCCTCTCCCACAAGCACAGCCTAACACCTGGTAGACAGTTGGTGAAAGATTATTGGCCAGATAGATGTTGATTAATGAAGTTTCACATGAAAACCATCCCATGGGTAAACGTTCAACATAAAAATATGCCATGATTCAGTTAGTCTACTTTTAGGTATTTATCCAAGAGAAATGAGATCATATGCTCTTACAAACAATTGCATATGAATTTTTTTGCATTAAACACTGGAAATAACTCAACTGTCCATCTGTATACTAATGGCTAAATAAATTATTTTTAGCCATACAATGGAATATTCCTTATCAAATAAAAAGAGCTATGCAACTTTTGTACAAGGATAGGAGTGGGTAACTGGGGGGAAGCGAAGGAAGGGTGACATTGTCCAAGAAGAAGTGTACTCATAACTTGACTTATGAAATGGTAACCCTTCTGTACAACACTTTACCAATAACAGTAAAATTATATTTTAAAAATCCCATCAAAACACCTGTGGGTACACAAGTTAGCAGACATAATTACTACCAAGATAAAAGCGGATTCCTTTTCTAATAGTCCTCTACTATCTCTGTACCAGACCAGCAAGCAGAAGTGATCCCTCCAGCCACTGAGCCCCCACTTGAGCCACGCCTGGGAGACCTGACAGTGACAGATGTGACCCCTAGCTCCGTAAGCCTCTCATGGACAGTCCCTGAGGGCCAGTTTGACTCCTTTATGGTCCAGTACAAGGATAGAGATGGACAGCTCCAGGAGGTACCTGTGGCTGGAGACGAGCTTGAAGTCACTGTCCCCAATCTGGAGCCTGCAAGAAAATACAAGATGAATGTCTATGGACTCCATGGCAGGCAGCGTGCGGGCCCCCTCTCTGTGGTAGCTGTGACGGGTAAGAGGGGGCAAGGGACTTCCCACCCGTGTTTACCCAAATCTTCTCCCCAGGACTGTACTCCTAGCTCTGTCTGGGTGCTTCCATCCCTCCCTGAGAAGGTCCCGTCAGTGACCTTGCACGTCCTTTCCCAGGCTTACAGTTACTCTAGTCCATTTGCTAAGCTCTGGGGTTGGAACCTTGTCACCTTCCGGTGATTTTCCCATCTCCACGGTTCACCCAGCTGGAAAGTCATCTTTCCATTTGGCCTAAATTCATTCTTTCTTCTTCAACACTCTGACTACACAGCTATTTCCTTCCCCTCTCTTTACAGTCCTGCTGTGACTTAACACAGCTGCCATCTCCCCCTTCTGTCAGCACACATCCCGGAATCTTTTCTCAGTGGTCCTCACTGCCTGGCCTGTGTCTCACTCCCTTCTGGCTGACTCCACTTGCATCCCTCCAGAAGGCCGCCCTCTCCTTCGGGCCTTGGCTTCCTCTAAGCCCTCATGGTTTCCTGGGCATAGGTTCATCATGATTTTTCTGTGCCAAAGCATCTGGTGAAATCCCTATTCCATCTCAGAGCAACATCTTAAAATGTAGAAAATGAAATGTGTAAGATTGCCAGAGATACAAATTATGTGGCTCTACACTCAGTCCTCCATATCTTCAAATTCCACAGCCAACTGTAGATAGAAAATATTTTTTAAAACTTGCATCTATTTCAAATATGTACAGACATTTTACATCATCACAAACAATATGGTCACCAATTTTTTTTTTTCAGTCATGGGACTTGAACTCTGGGCCTGGGCACTGTTCCTCAGCTCTCCAGCTCAAGGCTAGCCACAGCACCACTTCCGGTTTTCTTAGTGGTTTATTGGAGATAATGGTCTCATAGACTTTTCCTGCCCAGGCTGGCTTTGAACCATGATCCTCAGATCTTAGCCTCCTGAGTAGCTAGGGTTACAGGTGTGAGACACCAGCACCCGGCTAAAAACATTTCTTAAATATTTGAATTTATAATTTGGTAATACCTGGACTTACATTTTTTCCCTCTGTCATCCTTCCCTCCCTCCCTCCCTCCCTCTCTTCCTTGCTTGCTTGCTTGCTTCCTTCCTTCCTTCCCTCCTTCCTTCTTTGTATCAGTAGTAGGGCTGTAACTCAGGGTCTTACACTATCCCTTACCTTTTTTTGTTGTTGTTGTTGATCAGGGGGCTTGAACTCAGGGCCTGGGCACCGTCTCTGAGCTTTTTCCTTCAAGGCTATCACTTTACCACTTTGAGCCACAGCACCACTTCTGGTTTTCTAATGCTTAATTGGAGATAAGAATCTCATGACTTTCCTGCCTGGGCTGAGTTTGAACTGTGATCCTCAGATCTCAGTCTCCTGAGTAGCTAGGATTACAGGCATGAGCTATCAGCACCCAGCTCTACCCCTTAGCTTCTCTTCTCAAGGATGATTCTCTCTACCACTTAAGCCAAAGCTACCTTTCTGGTTTTTTGTTAGCTAATGTGAGATAAGAGTCTCCCCAATTTGTCTTCCCAGGCTGGCTTTGAACCAAGATCCTCAGGTCTCAGTTCCTGAGTAGCTAAGGTTATAGCCATGAGGCACTGGCTTCCAGCTCTGGACTTCTGTATTAGCTCATGTAAACAACATTTTGAAGCTTCTGAAATAACTCTAAGGTGATATGAAAAGATATCTGCTTTCTACTGGTGAGAAAGTCACAAGCGCTTCTAAGATGTCGCGGTTGGCTTTCTGTATGGCTCGCCGTAGCACACCCTACATTTCAGCTCCCAGTCCCTTTGAGGTCAGCAGAGCCCAGGAGTTCTCTCCTCACAGATCTCAGCCCTGCTCTTTGTCTTCTGGATCCCAGATCCCCTCCCACCAGCACCCATCTCCAAGGCCCTCGTGGAACCACGCTTGGGGGAGCTGACAGTGACAGACGTGACCACAGACTCCGTGGGCCTCTCCTGGACAGTCCCTGAGGGGGAATTTGACTCCTTCCTCGTCCAGTACAAGGACAGGGATGGGCAGCCCCAGGTGGTGCCGGTGGCAGCAGACCAGCGAGAGGTCACTGTCTCCAACCTAGAGCCATCCCGCAAGTACAAGTTCCTGCTCTTTGGAATGTGGGATGGGAGACGACGCAGCCCAGTCTCTGTGGAGACAAAAACAGGTGAGAGGGGCTCAACATGCTTGAGCCTTGAGGCCCAGCCTTCCCTCCGAAGGTGGAATGCTAGCTACTTTTTTTTTTTTTTAGTCTGAGCCTGGGACTTGAACTGGGTACCTGGTGCTTTCACTCAATGGCTGGCACTCTACCAACTGAGCTAAGCCTCTAACACCCTAGCTTTTCTATTTGGTTTGAAAAGCCATCTGCTTACCTCAGTCCAAAGCAGACAAGAACCAGAACAAATGGGGCCAGATCTTGGACTACTCTCCCCTGCTAGTATTTCTTATTGTGTGTACTTCTCTTGAATTGGGGAGCTCTTTCCTGGAAGATGAATGGTGGGCTTCTGGGAAAGGGAGGGAGGTGGCCAGGGGCACCTTTTCCTCTGGCCTGTGGCCCCATCCCTGCCTCAGATTTTGTCTCTGTCCTTCATGTCAGCTCTTATCCATCTGGTCCTACCTACAGCTGCCTCTGGTTGAGGTTCCTGTCTTCTGTCCTTCTAGAGCCTTACGAAGAGAAAGATAAAGAACCCAACCCAGCTGTGCCCTTTCTGGGGTTCAGTCCAGGCCCTCCCCTGTCCCTGGGGGCTCCCTGTTGCCAGAAAACCTCTCACAATAACAATGTTGTCAGAGGCTTTGCTGTCCAGGAAGGCAACAGGCCAGCTCCTTCCCAGGCCTGGGATGGCTCCTTTGGCCAACATCAGATCCCTTCTCCGTCTCAGCCTTCCTCCCCACTTTAGCCCCAGTTTCTGCAACGCGCACACACACACACACACACACAACACACACACACCATACCATGGGGTAGTCTCACTCCTCTACTAGGCTCTGTGGGAGTCATTGCTTCTGAATCCAGTCGGTACAGAAGGAGAATGAGAAAGGGGATGGGGGCAGAGTGGGAAGCACTCTGTCAGAGTATCATGCCTGCCCCACCTACTGTCTGCCCCCAGCAGGGAACCCTGGCCCCTCTGATTTCCCCAGACTGATCAGATCACAAATCAGGGATTTCTGAGTAAGAGGAACTAGATGGACACCAAGTCTAAGATACACATCCTGCTGGGGAAACATTCTCTAAGAGATGGGAAGAACCTGGCCAGGAAGTAAGAGGGATGCAATGAGGAGGGAAATTAAGGGATCTCTTCCCAGGATAAGTCATGCCAGAGACCCCCTTCCCCATGTTGATCTACTGGAGAGTGGCAGACGCCAGCTGGAGATGGTAGCAAAGACGAAGGGTAATAAAAAATATGTGGGGAAGCACTGACCATTTGGGCAGTTCTGGGTTTTTCCAACACTAACAGAAGGCAGTTGAAAAGTCATTTCGGAAAAAAATAAACATAAGAATCTTTCCTTTCTGTCAGCTGCCCAAGATGACGCCAGCCCACCCCGCCTTGGGGAGTTATGGGTGACAGACACTACTACAGATTCCCTGCGCCTTTCCTGGACAGTCCCGGAAGGGCAGTTCGACTCTTTTGTGGTGCAGTTCAAGGGCAAGGATGGGCCCCAGGTGGTGCCTGTGGAGGGCCACGAGCGCTCGGCCACCATGGCCCCCCTGGACTCTGGCCGCAAGTACAAATTTCTCCTCTACGGCCTCCTGGGCAAGAAGCGCTTTGGACCCCTCACTGCAGACGGCACCACAGGTGAGGAGTGTCCCCTGCAGGGCCCTGCTCTGCTCCTCCGAGGCCCAGGGAAACGGGTGATCACTTGTGGTGGCTTCCCTTCACCCACCCTGCGTCCTTGTTGGATTCTGTTTTGACCAAACACAGCCTGTAGACAGAGCTCAGCTCTTTCTTGTCCTTGTCTCCATCTCAGAGACCCCAGACGCTTATGACCATACCAGAACAAAGCAGCCCCCCAAACCTCAACTGGGGGAAGAGCTTCAGGTGACCAGTGTGACCCAAGACTCTGTGAGCCTCTCATGGACAGTTCCAGAGGGTCAATTTGACTCCTTCGTGGTCCAGTACAAGGACAGTGACGGGCAGCCCCAGGTGGTGCCGGTGGAGGGCAGCCTCAGGGAGGTCAGCGTCTCGGGCCTGGACCCTGCTCGTAGGTACAAGCTGCTGCTCTATGGGTTATACAACAACAAGCGTGTGGGTCCTCTCTCTGCCATTGCCACAACTGGTGAGTGTGGAGACTGCTGGAATGCTTTGTGACTCTTTTCCACCTAGCTCTCCCTGTCTGCCTGAGGGAACAAAGGTCTCTCTCAACTTCCCATTTCCCTTCTTTTGGGGGTGGGGTCAGTTTCCTGGAGCACCATTTACATAGAGTATCAATGAGTTGGCAAATCTGTAAGTCACAAACCATGCCACAAGAGAGATTTAAAGCCTTTATAACCACTTGACAAGTTTCCTTTGCTGGGTACTTGTGACTCATGCTTATATTCCTAGCTACTTAGGAGGCAGGGATCTGAGGAACCAGGTTTGAAGCCAGACAGACAGAAAGTCTGTGAGAGTTATAGCTCCAATTTATCAGCAAAAAGCTGGAAGTTCAGGTGTGGCTCAAAGGGTAGAATACCAGCTTTGAATGAAAAAAATCCAAATAAGAACTGCAGGTCCTGAGTTCAAGCTTCAGTGGAAGCACAAAGGAAAAAAAAAGTTTCCTTGTAAACCTTGCAATCTGTTCCCTACAACCAGCCCCTGCACCCTCTGATCTGCTTTCTTTCAATATAGTTTTGCTTTTTTTTTCAATTTTATTTAACTAGTCATTAATACGTGGTACCTTCTGTTTGTATTCTTAACACTTCATATAATTCTTTGGAAATTTATTCAAATATAACAGAAGCAGACCCTCTTATTGCTGATCTCTTCCTTCCCCTTCGCCCTCCTCTCCAAAGTATCCATTGAGCAGGAATCAATCAGTAATCATCTCTACCTGTCTCTCTGAATAGACTCCAGGGAAAAATATGAAGCTGAGACTAAGGTTCCAAGCCCTCCCGTGGCTGTGCCCCGCCTGGGCCAGCTGACAGTGGAGGAGGCCATGCCCGACAGCCTGCATCTCTCCTGGATGGTACCTGAGGGACAATTTGACTCCTTTGAGGTCCAGTACACAGACAGAGATGGGCAACTCCAAGTGGTCAGTATAGAGGGCGACCAGACTGACATCACCCTCACTGACCTGGAATCCGAACACAGATACCTGGTGACCTTATATGGTTTCCATGATGGAAAGCGCGTAGGTCCTGTCCAGATTGAGGCTGTTACAGGTGAGTAAGGGAGATTCTGAGCTTGCATCTTTCCAGAGAGTTGGAAGAGTCCTAAGGAGAGTAAAGTGCCTGGGGTCATAGCCCTTTCTGAAACTCTTCCCCTCTCCATGTTCAGTGTCACAAAGTGAGGAAGAGGAAGAGCCCTCAGAAGCACCTACCACAACTGTGCAGCCTCCCCCCAAGCCACGCCTGGGGGAGCTGACCGTGACAGATGCCACCCCCGACTCCCTGGGCCTCTCCTGGACGGTCCCCGAGGGACAGTTTGACCACTTCCTGCTGCAGTACAGGAACGGGGACGGGCAGCCCAAGGTGGTGAGGGTGCCAGGCCATGAGGACCAGGTCACCATCTCAGGCCTGGAGCCAGACCACAAGTACAAGATGAACCTGTATGGCTTCCACAGCGGCCAGCGCGTGGGCCCCGTGTCTGCCATTGGGGTGACGGGTAAGTGGGTGTTGGAAACTCCAGGGTGGGGTCAACCAGGAGGTAGGATCCTTTTACTCTTTGGTTGGTCACTAAGCAGGCAATGTGTCTGGGCATTGGTTTGCACCCACAGACCTGCTGTGTGTGGGGGGGGGGGCTCTGGCCCCTATGCTTCCCCTTGGGTTGACTTCTGTCCTCCTGGGCCGGGAAGGACCATTAGTATCTGTGCTGTGCTAGTGACCATAATAGTTCCTCCAAGTTCACTTAGGAGCTTGGACATGTTTATCAGAGATCAGCTGATCAGGACCATCAGGTCCCAAGGGCAGACTTCTCTGAGCTGACCTGTGGGTTCCACTAGCCATGGCTTCTCCACCCTAAGACTCGAGGTCTCTGCCTCACCTTCTCTGCATCTCTCCCTCTCTCAGTGACAGAGGAAGAGACCCCCAGCCCCACAGAGCCCAGCACAGAGGCACCAGAGCCCCCCGAGGAGCCGCTCCTGGGAGAGCTGACCGTGACAGGATCCTCTCCAGACTCCCTGAGCCTCTCCTGGACCATCCCCCAGGGCCACTTTGACTCCTTCACTGTCCAGTACAAGGACAGTGATGGGCGGCCCCAGGTGGTGCGTGTTGGAGGCCAGGAGAGGGAGGCCACTGTGGAGAACCTGGAGCCTGGGCGCAAGTACAAGATGCACCTGTACGGAATCTACCAGGGGCAGCGCATGGGCCCTGTGTCCACCGTGGCAACAACTGGTAAGTGTGGTCTAGGGCCTTAAGTGTTCTTTCTTTCCCTCACTGGTACCTGATTGGCTCTTTTTTTCCTTCCTCCGGCTTCATGGGTCTTAGCCGCAGCTCCCCTTCTGTGTCCTTCCTCTGTGGCCCCTAGCTATAGTCCACTCCTGTTGATTTCACTTTTGCCCACCTGTAGCTTCTTCTTTAATTCTGTGTGGCTTTTCTGGTGGTCAGCCTGGCCTCCTCCAAGGGTGACATATGTCAGACAAAGGCTAAGCTGACTTACCAGTTCCTTTCCTTACACCTTCATCACAAGGTTCTTTATGATAGCCATATATGCACTCCCACACATAGGAACACCCAAACCTCCAACTAGATTGTGATAGCTGAGTAGTTTAGGCAAAATCTAAAATGAGCTATTGTGCTGCCACTGAAAATCTAAAATGAGCTATTATGCTGCCACTGAAAATCTTTTCGCATCAAACCATGTTTATAATATTCCATTGAAAAAAAGCAGAGCTCAGATATTTTTGCAAGTACCCTAATCACAACCATTTGAAAATAGCTGGCCTGGTGAGAAGAGCAGGAAAAAGCCCATCCCACAAGGACATGGTGTGCAAAACAGAATGGACAGTTCTAGCCCATTGTTCTTTCTGTCTTGTTCCATTCTGCATTGTCCGAATCCTTCTAAATGGCAAGCATTTTTTCCTCTAAGCATTTCTTTCATAATCACTAAAAAAGAAAAAGAAAAATACATAGTTTCCATCTTATACCTTATTTGTCTTTTTTTTTTTTTTTGCTGGGTCATAAGGCTTGAATTCTGGGCCTGGACACTGTCTCTCAGCTCTTCAGCTCAAGGCTAGCACTCTACCACTTGGGCCACAGCATCACTTCCAGCTTTTTCTGCTTATGTGGTGCTGAGGAATCAAACCCAGGGCCTCATGCATGCAAGGCAAGCGCTCTACCATTGAGCCACCTTCCCAGCCCCCTTATTTGTCTTCTTTACTACTCTTTTTCTTTTTGGTAGTACTGGGGATTGAATTTAGGGCCCCAAACTTCTTAGGCTGGTGCTCTACCACTTGACCTATAGCTCCAACAAGTTTTGCTTGAGTTGTTTCTCAGAGGAGGTTTTCTGTTTTTGTCTGGGGCTAGCCTCAAACTGTAAATATCCTGCCGACATCCTCCAGCATAGATGGGATTACAGGTTTGCATCCCCATGCGCTTCCCGTTCACTCATGCAACACATTTCATTTCTAATTATGAGAGCGTTAAATTTTCCAGTCCCTAAGTTAAGTAGGGAACACATCACAAGGTTCGTTGAATTCATGGAATTCCCCCAAATGTAGTCAGGCTGCCATTTCTGAGTCATTCTCAACCCGTCTTATGCCTGTTTCTGAGTAGTTCTCAAGAGCTCCACAGAGGAGGCAGGACACTCTCTCTAACAGCAAAATGTGTTACAAACCAAATGACCTATTAAAAATGAAGCAGGAGGGGCTGGGATGTAGCTCAGTGGCAAAGCGCTTGCCTAGCAAGCGCAACGTCCTGGGTTCGATCCCCAGTACCAAAAAAGAAAAAGACAAAAAAAATACAGTTAAAAAAAAATGAAGCAGGATACCCTCTCTATGTCATGAAATGAATGGTTTATGAGGTATCTCCCATATCCTGGTAGAGGAAACGGTACCCAGGTAGAAGAAACTTTGTTTCTTTTGATCTCAGGGTCTTGTACTCGCTTGTTTTGCTTGCTCATGACTGGAATTCTACCATTTGAGCCAAGCCTCCACCCCAGCTTTTTGAGACGAAGTCTCAGGTTTTTCTGCCTGTGCTGACTGAACTGGGGTTCTCCAGATCTGTGTCTCTTAGCTAGATTTGTAGGCATGAGCCATAGGCACCCAGTTTAGAGGAACCATTCTCACTCAGGCTTCTGACTCCTGAGCACAGGCCTTGTGGCCATAGTGTGTTTAGTGGACCATCTGTGTGGTAGAGAACAGGGAGCCACTGGAAAATTGTTGGTTTTTTTTAAACCTTCTAGCATGGTGAATTACACTAGAGGACCCAAGGCTTTTGCCTTCCTGTTCCAGCTGCACATTTCTACTCTCCTCCCTTCATTCCATTATTAATGTTGGTAGTCCAAAATGTAGTTTATTTTATTTTTTTGGTCCAGTCGTGGGGCCTGAACTCTGGGCCTGGGCGCTGTCCCTCAGCTCTTCAGCTCAAGGCTAGCGCTCTACCACTTGAGCCACAGTGCCCACTTCTGGCATTTTTCTTTTTGCTTATGTGGTGCTGAGGAATTGAACCCAGGACCTCATGCATGTAAGGCAAGCGCTCTACCACTGAGCCACCTTCCCAGCCCCCAAACTTTATTTTTAAGCCCACACTTTTATAATGAAAAGAATCATAGTAACCGGGCGCTTGTGGCTCATGCCTTTAGTCCTAGCTACTCAGGAATTTGAGATCGCTGTTGAAAGCCAGCCTGGGTGGGTAAGTCCATAAGACTCTTATCTCCAATAAAACACCAGAAAACCAGAAATGGTGTTGTAGCTCAAGTGGTAGAGGGCTCACCTTGAGCTGAAGAGCTGAGGAACGGCGCCCAAGCCCAGAGTTCAAGCCCCATGACCTCCCCTCCATCCCCCCCCCCAAAAAAAAGAATCATAGCAGCATTAGCTAAAGCTTAAAAAGTAGGATTGTAATCAACCTTTTGACACAATAACCACCATTTGTAACAGCATGAGTTCTTGCTCAGCCTGTATGAGACCCTGAGTTCAATCCTAAGCACCAAGTCTGTAATTCCAACTATGTGGGAGGTGTAAGCAGGGTGCCTCAAGTTTGAGGTCAGCCCAGGCAAAGGCGGTGAGATTCTGTCTCAAAAAGAGGAGGGATGGACTGAGGTCAGCGTGGTAGAACACTTGAATAGCAAGCAGGAGGCCCTGGGTTTAACCTTCAGGACTACACACACACACACACACACCCTAATGTGCATAACACATATTCCATTCCTGCATCTTGCAATATATTTTAAAGTTATAGTTAGAATGTTTATGTAACTCTTGGCTCTTATTTTTTCATGTGCAAGTTACATGGAAGTCATTCACCCTGCATTAATCATCATTTTAATGGTTATTTGATGCTTTTTCGTGAAAGCATTGGAAGAGCATTCATCATCTTTTACAGGTCATTTGAGTTTTTAACGCATTTTGCTGTCATGAATAAGCTCATTATGAACATCTTCCATGCCATAACTTTTTCCTGCTTTTAATAATTTTCTTAGGATAGATGCCCAGAAATGGGATTATTGGGTCAAAGGAAATGAGCACCATTTTGGCTTCTGACTCACATGGCTCAGTTGCCTTCTGAAGGTGTGTAATGATGCATTCCTGGCAGAAGGAGGAGGGCAGGCTCAGTCCTCTTGATCTACAAGTGATGGCATGGCCAACACCACAGGTCACGCGGGCCCCTACATCTTCTGCCTCAGGAGTACATATGCAGAGTATGTATTACGAGCCATTGACAACGCCAGGAAAGCAAGTTACCCTTAAGGCCCATATGCCCTGAATTCTGATCTTAGTCCTTCCACAGCGGTGGAAGGCTCCACAGAACCCACATATGGGTCCCAAATTCCCTTGAGCAACTGCTCCTTGAGGAACTAACAGTGGCAGACTCCCCAGACCCTCTCCTGAACTTCTCTCAAGGCTGTTTTTTTTTGTTTATTTGTTTTTTTATTCAGTTGTGGGGCTTGAACTCAGGGACTGGGTGCTATCCCTGAGCTTTTGCATTGAAAGCTGGTGTTCTACCACTTTGAGCCACAGTGCCACTTCCGGTTTTCTGGTGGTTAATTAGAGATAAGTCTCTAATGGTCTTTCCTGCCCGGGGCTGGCTTTGAACCACAATCCTCAGATCTCAGTCTCTGAATAGCTAGGACTCTAGGAGTGAACCACCAGCAACTAGCTTTAAGTCTATTTTGATTCATTCACTGTTTAGTATGAGGACAGCAGTGGGTAACCCAAGTGGTACATGTCAGGAGTGAGGAGAGGGAGGCCATCATAAGCAACCTGGAGCCTGGTTCAAGTACAAGATGAACCTTTATGGGCTCCACCAGGGGCAGTGTGGTCCCCATGTCTACCCTGGGAATGATGGCTCAGTAAACTTTGGATGGGGCTGGGCAGGAAGCACAGCTGTAGAAGTCCGTTCCTTTTCTACAGCTTCAAGGAAACAACCATGCTCACAGCAGCAGCACAGTCTGTGCACTTCCACATGTCTGTAGGTCTTGCTAAAAAGCAGATTCAGATCCAGCCATATTGGCTAGAGTCTGATATTGTGGGGTTTTTTTTGGGGGGGGG
>NW_012267418.1:1057598-1068265 GCF_000151885.1 Dipodomys ordii
AAAAGAAAAAAGCCGGAAGTGGCGCTGTGGCTCAAGTGGTAGAGTGCTAGCCTTGAGCTGAAGAGCTGAGGGACAGCACCCAGGCCCAGAGTTCAGGCCCACGACCGGACCCCCCCAAAACAACAACAACAAAAAACCATTAGACAACATGTGGATGGGGGGGTGCAGGGGGCAGGGTTGTTAAAGTGCTGCTGCTTGAGCTGCTTTTTTCTGACCTGGCTTATTTCCCACTGGTCTCTCCCACAGGAACAGTGTCGGGGCCTGGGGAAGGGGTGCTCTGTGGCTGTGGGGCAGGGGTGGACCTCCTCTTCTTCCATAGGGCTCAGATGCTACCTGACCTGGATATACACCTCCCTTATTCCTTCTCTTTCCTCTTTCCTCCTGCCCACTCTCCTTTTGTACCTTCCCTCCTAACACCACTGCCCCCCCCCCACCTTTCTTGCAGGCTTCTCACTGCAGCACTAACGGAAGGCGAACTACCACCCAGTGGGAGATTTGGGTGGGGAGAGATGGGGAAATCTTTGGGTTCTAGAGATCATAGAAGCCTTCAAGCAGGGGAGGGGTGCAAGATGTTGTCTTATTGTCTGTCCTAAGCAGAGGCCTGTCTGCACAGAAGTTGGTTAACCAGGGTTGTTATTCAGAGGATTGGGCAGACCTTTGGGAGGAAGTAACTGGATTAAAAGAGCAGGAGAAAGGAGCAGAGGCTGGAGGTCAGACCTGGGGGGACTGGAGATTGCTTTCTGGCTCTCATACTCCGCTTTCCTTTTTTTCTTGCCCGGTCCTGCTCCTTCCCAGGATCCTCACCCTCCCTGGTGGGGGCCACAACGGATGAGCCTCCTCCCTCAGGCCCTTCCACGACGCAGGGGGCTGAGGCCCCAATTGTGTTGCAGAGCCTTCAGGAGCTGGGAGAGTTGAGGGTGCTAGGCAAAGATGAGACAGGGCAACTCCGTGTGGCCTGGACTGCCCAGCCCGACATCTTTGCCCACTTCCAACTGAACCTGCAGGTGCCCGAGGGGCCAGGGGCACATGAAGAACTGCTGCCAGGAGATGTCCGCCAGGCTTTGGTGCCCCCACCCCCTCCTGGGGCCCCTTACACGCTGTTACTTCATGGGATTCTCCCAGGGGGCAAGCCCTCTGTTCCAATCACCTACCAAGGCATCATGGGTACATCCGGGACTCTTAACTAATGTCCTGAGAGTTGGGTGGGGGAAGGGCTGGGGCTCTCAGGACTTCAGAGGTGAGATGGAGTTTAAGGAGTCGGTGAAGGGCAGGCTGAGTGATAGGGGGGAAAAGGAGAGGGCAAAAGATTTGTGAGTTCAGAGGGAAGGTAGATGTAGTCTTAGAACAGTGAGGATGGTTGGTGGTAGTCAGGAGGAGGAAGTCAGAGGGTAGAAAAATTCCAAGAGAACAACTACACGCCCTGGTCTTCCCCCTCTGTTTTTTGTTTTGTTTTGTTTGTTTTGTTTTTTGTTTTCTGTTTTTGGGTGTGTGGTGTTTTTTTTTTTTTTTCTCCCCTGAGTCTACCCCACACTTCCAGGCTGCTCCTCTGCCCTTCCCTGCCCTATAGATCTCCTGAAGTGGGCTTGGGAAGGGCTTTGGCTCTGAGAAGACTGGCTCTCAATCCCTCATGCCTCCCTCCTCCCTGGGAGTCTAGCTTAAAAGAGAAGATAGCCTGTGACCCCATCAGGCTCCTTCTGGTGGTGGTTGTGGGGTGCTCCACTGCCATCAAGACTTCAGAGATGGGTGACATTTGCAGGACCAATGGAAAGACAGGGGTGGGGCGCCTTGCTCTCACACCCCCTTGGTCCTGCATAAAGGGACGGATGTCTGGGGCTTACCCCAATTCCAGGGCAAGCCCACTGCCAATGAAGGGTGGGAAGGGAAAGAGCAGCTCGGGCACACAGAGGAGTCCTCAGACTGCTCTGAAGCCACAGTGAGGAAACTAGAAACTCTCAGGCAGTACCATGGGGAGCCTGAAACTCGGCCAAAAGTCCTAATGTGCAGAGGAACTAAGACTTTAGGGAACAGACACTGACTGGGGAATGCTCCCTTGCCAGGAGGGCTGGTCACCGAGGGCTGACGGATAGGGCTCTGGAGATGTTCAGAATGGAGTCAGGCAAAGGAGAGGGAAGGAGATGGGCAAAGGAATCGTTGAGCCCACCATGCTTTGCTTTTGCCCCCCTCCCCCCAAATCTCAGACAGAGCTGAGGAGAAGCCTAGGAAGTCCCCGGGCCCACCTCGCCTAGGTGAGCTGACGGCGTTGGACATGGCCTCTGACTCCCTGCGCCTGCACTGGACGGTCCCCGAGGGAGAGTTTGACTCCTTTCTGATCCAGTACAAGGATAAGCATGGACCCCAGGTGATACCTGTGGAGGGGCCCCAGCGCTCGGCCCCCATCACATCCCTGGAACCAGGCCGCAAGTACAAGTTTGTGCTGTATGGGCTTGTCGGCAAGAAGAGGCATGGCCCCTTGGTGACTGAAGCCAAGATCTGTGAGTGAGAGCAGGCACACCTCTCCCCACCCTCTGTGGATCCTAGAAAGAGGCCGGCCCAGGGCTTTGGGGTTGTGAAGGGAAAGCAATGAAGAGCAGACAGGGGGTGAGGAGGCAGTGCAGGTAGAAGGGGTGCCTTGGGAGAGGTTGCCAATGTTCCTCCTAGCTGGAGAACAGGGTATATGGGGAGATAAGGGGTTGTGGGGTCTTTTTTGAGGGAAGAGCTGGGTCTATTGGTCTGAGGGGCTTGGGCCTCAGTTGAAAGCCTTCAGCGGCCTCTGGGAGCTTATAAAGTAGGAGAGTGGCGTGGTTAGATATTTGACACTGGTAAGACATCATAGTGGTGTGGCTAAGGTGGTGGCTGAAGTTGTATGTGGGGTGAAGGAGAACGAGGAGACCCAGGTATGCCCCTGGTTCCTGAATTAGTCCTATCCCAAAGGCAGTAGCAGTAGTGGACAGAAGTGTGGTATGGGACACTTAGATATGACTAATCTGAGCATGGTCATTGATTCAGATGAGTGTAAGATGCTTAAAGAGAGTAAGATCACACCCAGTATTTGCAGTAGCCCTGTGAAGAATGCCAGTTTCATGAGGAGAATTAAGTCACTGACAGGAAGGAGTTACCCATCAGAAGGTGGCAGAAGCCAGGCACTCTGGCTCACACCTGTAATCCTAGCTATGGGAGAGAAAGAACTTGGGAAGATCATGGTCAAGGCCAGCCCAGGGTAGGGTGTGTGTGTGTGTGTGTGTGTGTGTGTGTGTGTGTGTGTGTTCCATAAGACCCTCTCAATAAGAGCTGGGCATGGTGGTGTGTGCCCATTATCCTATGGGAAGCACAACTAAGAAGATTGTGGTCCAGGCTGGCCCAGGCAAAAAGCTCGACTTTATTATTTTTTTAAAGCCAAAAGGGCTAGAGACATGGTTCAAGTGGGAGAGTGCCTGCCTAGGAAGCATAAGACTCTGAGTTCAAAGTCTTAATACTACCAAAAGGAAAGAAGAGCTGAGAATGTGGCTTAGTGGTAGAATGCTTGCCTAGCTGGAAGTGGGGCTGTGGCTCAGGTGGTAGAGTGTTAGCCTTGAGCTGAAGAGCTGAGAGACAGAGTTCAGGCCCAGAATTCAGGCCCCACTACTGACCAAAAAAAAAAAGGAATATAAAGGAAAAAAGGGGGTCACAGTGCCACCTTGGTGAGTGTGGAATGCAGAGTAAAAGCTTGAAGAGGGGCATGGAGGCCATCAGTGCCAGTGGCCAGGATGAGGGCATGAAGGGAGAAGAGACAGAGCTCTAGACAGCTGGCAATAGCCAACAGGAGTAGAAGAGGAAGGAGCCCACGGGGTAGCCTGAGGTGACTCTCCGGAGAGGGAGCAACCAGGTGCAGGCTGGTGTCTCGGGTGTCAGGGAGGAGGACACAGCTAGTCATGTCAGAGTCTGAAAGTGGGACTCAACGGCCAGCAAGTGTCCACAGGACTTAGCAATGGTCAAGTCACATTCTGGAATCTTGGCTGGGCACAGAGCAAGGAGGGGAGGTAAAGGGAGATGTGCACAGAATGGGGGTGCAGCTGGGGACAGGCGCATGGCCGGGGGAGGGATGGACACAGAGTAAGGAGCAGCAGGAGGGGCGTCCTGAGGAAGAGAACCCGGAACACACAGTAGGAGGACTCTTGGAGGAGAAAAGACATAGAAGTCAGAGTTGGAATCAGTAGAGGTTGCACTAGGGAGAATTCCCTGGCTGGAGAGATGTGGAGAGATGTCTGACTGGGATCCCTGCTTTCGGAGCCCCCTCCTCCTTGGTTGTAGATAGCATAATGCCACATACAGTGCTTCTGTGTCATTTGAAGGCAGCCCTTTCTGTAGGCCAGCCAAGCTCCTGGGCTGAGCTTCGGTTTCAGTCACTTTGTCCCCGTTTAGCCATGCGCAGCCTGTGTAACCTCACACAGCATCCCTATGTGAGACGGGTTCCTCCTTCTCCTGTGACCTTCCTTCTTTTCACTTCCTCTCCACAGTGCCTCACAGTGAGCCCAGCCCAGGAACCCCACCCCGCCTGGGAAATCTGTGGGTGACAGATCCCACCCCAGACTCTCTGCGCCTCTCCTGGACTGTCCCTGAAGGCCAGTTCGACTCCTTCATGGTTCAGTACAGGGACAAGGATGGACAACCCCAGGTGATACCTGTGGAAGGGCCCGAGCGCTCAGTTGTTGTCTCCCCCTTGGACCCTGACCACAAGTACAGATTCACCTTGTTTGGGATTGCCAACAAGAAGCGATATGGCCCCCTCACAGCCGATGGCACTACTGGTAAGTAGCTGCCACCTAAGCCCCCATGTCACCCACGACCCGCCCTCTATACGCTTGCCCTCAGCCAGGAACTAGTGGGGCCTCCCAGCAGGAGGGCTGACTGCAGCATCCTGGCCCTGCTCCTGGGCTGAGGGGCAGCCAGCCTTTCCCCCACTGCTGGGCCTCTTTCATCGCACTCAGCCATTCCCTAAGGCCCACAAGGTGTGTCATACTCTGACTTGCCAGGAGTTCAGGGCTCACACTAATAGAGTAGTGGACACCCCTCCCCACCCAGGTCCTGATCCTAAACCCCCATCCAGGTTGCCAGTTCAGCACCTGGCTGAACCTCTTTGTTTACAGCCCCAGAGATGGTAAAGGAGCCCCCTCGTTCTGAGATCCTTGAGCAGCCCCCTCGCTCTGAGATCCTTGAGCAGCCCCTCCTGGGAGAACTGATGGTGACTGATGTGACCCCCGACTCCCTGCACCTGTCCTGGACTGTGGCCCAGGGCCCCTTTGACTCCTTCACAGTCCAGTACAAGGATGCGCAGGGGCAGCCCCAGGCTGTGCCTGTCAGGGGGGATGAGAATGAAGTCACTGTCCCTGGCCTGGAATCCAACCGGAAGTATAAGATGAACCTCTACGGGCTTCGTGGCAGGCAGCGTGTGGGGCCTGTGTCTGTGGTGGCCAAGACGGGTGAGTCAGAGCCCACAGGCCTCCCTCCCTTGCTGGCCCCAATCCTCGATGCAAGATCTGGGCTGGGCTCCATCTTTTCTTTCTCAGCTCTACTTCTGCCAAAGCCTCTGTCCTCTTTCTCCCTCACTGCTCTCCTGTGCGCTACACCTCAGCCTCCAGCTCTTAATATCCTTGGTCCTCCTGCCTGTCCATTTCCAAAAGCAGGTTCCATTTTCCCCCTGTTCCAAGCACTGAGACTCATCCTTTGGCCTCAGCTGTCCTCCACACCGTGTCCTCCCTTTCAGCCAGAGTTCTCACCCACACTTCAGACTGGCTTTCTTCCTAGCCTGGTTCAGACGCTGGGCACACCTGGGCTTCGGGCACCAACTCTCTGCACCCTCACTGTGTTGCTGTCCTCTCTCCCTGATCTCCAACTCTTCTGTGACCTCTTCTTGCTCCTCACCTCCCTATCTTCCCATCCTTGTCTGAGTTCTCATTACTGCACGCTCCTGCCTAATCTCCTGTCCCTGATGTAGGTCCCAGGCCAAAGAGGGGGATCACAGAAGGGCTGGCTTTCTTTGTGCCACAGTCTCCCCACCCCTGGGAGTCCTGCAGAGACCTAACTTCAGGGGACAGTTAGGGGGCCCATGAAGGTGTGATTCCAGAGTCAGCCTCAGAGTGGGCCCTCCCCAGTCCCCGTTCACCTGAACCTTTCTCCACTTTTGGCTGGAGCTCTGCCTCAGTAACTCATCCCTTAAGGTTCCCAGGGGAGGAAGGAGCAGGCTGACCCTGAGGGGCCTCAGCAGGAGCGCATACCATGGTTTTCTCCCAGGGATAGGCTGAGGCCACCAGAGCCCCCTAGAAGGGGGCTTAAGGTGAGAAGAGGCCTCTCCCCTCCTGGCTTTGCTGAGATCAGTGCTGTCAGAGACACGATGTAGAAGAATTCTCAAAGATGTTCTATCTTCCCATCTTGCCTTCATCAGCTATGAGGAGAAATCTCACAATACAACATGCACCCCTGCCAGGAGATAGGACAGGCGGGGATGGCTCAGCCCTCTCCATCTTCTAGTGACTACATAGTCAATATCGGAGGCCATGTAAACCCCTGAGGCTTCCAGTTCAGGAGGCTATCCAGGATGTTGTACCCACTGACAACACTGGAAAAACAAATCACTCTTAATATCTGCATCTCTTATCTCAGCCCCAGAGGAGATCTCCAGTCCTACAGAAGTAGACGAGAGTCCAAGCCCTACAGAACCCAGCACAGAGGCCTCAGAGCCCCCCAGAGAGCCACGCCTGGGGGAGCTGACCGTGACAGATGCCACCCCCGACTCCCTGAGCCTCTCCTGGACAGTCCCCGAGGGACAGTTTGACCACTTCCTGGTGCAGTACAGGAACGGGGACGGGCAGCCCAAGGTGGTGAGGGTGCCAGGCCATGAGGACCAGGTCACCATCTCAGGCCTGGAGCCAGACCACAAGTACAAGATGAACCTGTATGGCTTCCACAGCGGCCAGCGCGTGGGCCCCGTGTCTGCCATTGGGGTGACGGGTAAGTGGGTGTTGGAAACTCCAGGGTGGGGTCAACCAGGAGGTAGGATCCTTTTACTCTTTGGTTGGTCACTAAGCAGGCAATGTGTCTGGGCATTGGTTTGCACCCACAGACCTGCTGTGTGTGGGGGGGGGGGCTCTGGCCCCTATGCTTCCCCTTGGGTTGACTTCTGTCCTCCTGGGCCGGGAAGGACCATTAGTATCTGTGCTGTGCTAGTGACCATAATAGTTCCTCCAAGTTCACGTAGGAGCTTGGGCATGTTTATCAGAGGTCAGCTGATCAGAACCATCAGGTCCCAAGGGTGGACTTCTCTGAGCTGACCTGGGGATTTCACTAGCCATGACTTCTCTGTCCTTCTCCCTAAGATTCAAGGCCTCCGCTTCACCTTCTCTATCTCCTTCTCTCAGCTACAGAGGAAGAGACACCCAGCCCCACAGAGCCCAGCACAGAGGCACCAGAGCCCCCGGTAGAGCCGCTCCTGGGGGAGCTGACCGTGACAGGATCCTCTCCAGACTCCCTGAGCCTCTCCTGGACCGTCCCCCAGGGCCACTTTGACTCCTTCACTGTCCAGTACAAGGACAGTGATGGGCGGCCCCAGGTGGTGCGTGTTGGAGGCCAGGAGAGGGAGGCCACTGTGGAGAACCTGGAGCCTGGGCGCAAGTACAAGATGCACCTGTATGGAATCTACCAGGGGCGGCGCGTGGGCCCCGTGTCCACCGTGGCAACAACTGGTGAGCGTGGTCTGGATCTCGCTGCCGAGTCTTACCATCCCTATTACCAAGATTCCCACCTTTTCCCTGTGCAGCCATAAGTTCCTAACTGCTACCAAGAAAGAGCAGATTAATGGGGACTAGGGACTGCAACCAATCTTTTTGCCCCTGTGCACGTTTTTTTTGTTTTGTTTTTTTGTCTTGTCAATCATGGGGCTTGAACTCTGGGCCTGGGCGCTGTCCCTCAGCTCTTCAGCTCAAGGTGAGCACTCTACCACTTGAGCTACAGCGCCACTTCCAGTTTTCTGGTAGTAAATTGGCCCTAGGAGTCTCATAGACTTTCCTGCCCAGGCTGGCTTTGAACCACAATCCTCAGATCTCAGCCTCTTGAGTAGCTAGGATTACAGGTGTGAGCCACTGGTGCCCAACCTCTGTGCCAGTTTTAAGTAATTATCTCACAGCACTACTGTGAGGATGAAATGAGTTAACAGATGTAGAAAGGATTAAGAGTGAGCCTGGCACTAAGTAAGCATGCAGTCAGTGCTTGCTGCTGTGATTGCTGTAATTATCCTTACTCTACAGTCTGCTTTGTCCAGTTTTGTTGGTTCAGCTGCTTAGTTGGCCAGAATGTTCACTAGACATTGGCCTACTTATCAGTGCTTTCTTTGATGCTCATCCATAGTGACTATCCCACAAAGAACAGCCCTTCATCCCCTCCCTGAGGCCAGTTATGGTAACACCTCTGCCACCAAGTAGTCCCATCCAGTCAGCTCTCCAGAGCCCCTGCGGGGGAAGCTGAGTGGGAGAGAGTGCCTCTGGAGTCCTTCCTGTTGACCCATCCAGATGGTCACGATGAGGGAATCTCTCTTTGTATTCTGATCACTGAAACAAAGGCACACCTTTTTCAGAAACCACTGCATGTGTGTGTGTGTGTGTGTGTGAGCGCGCGCGCCTGTACACAGACTTGAGCTCAAAGCTCTGTACTCTTGCTTGGCTTTCTTGTTTATTACGGTTGATGATCTGCTCCTTGAGCCATGCCTCTGGTTCAGAATTCTGCTAGTTAATTGGAGATAAGAGTCTCACAGACATTTCTGCCTGGGCTAGCTTCAAGCATCAATCCTCAGATCTCAGCTTCCTAAATTGTCAGGATTACAGATGTGAGATACTAGTTTTTTTTGTTTTGTTTTGTTTTGTTTTGGGTGGGGGGCCCGGTCATGGGGCCTGAACTCTGGGCCTGGGTGCTGTCCCTTAGCTCTTCAGCTCAAGGCTAGCACTCTACCACTTGAGCCACAGTGCCACTTCCGGCTTTATTCTTTTTGCTTATGTGGTGCTGAGGAATCGAACCCAGGGCCTCATGCATGCAAGGCAAGTGCTCTACCACTGTGCTCTACCACTGAGCCACCTTCTCAGCCCCAGATGTGAGATACTAGTGTCCAACAAAAGCAACTTTTTCTAAAGGGAAAAGATGGAAAACTTAAAAGTAGAAACAGATCTCTAAAACATAGTTTCTGTATAGTCCACAAAGCTCAACTTTACGGTGATTTGATTGGCTTCGTTTCTAGAACCTTCGATTCCTGATTTCTTTTTTCTCTTTTTCTTTTTTTGCTTCAGTTAGCACTGAGAAGAGGGAGAAGGGAAAACTATCCTTAATGGCCTCCTCTCAGGGTCAGAGGTAGTAATTTGGAGGCTCACACCAGGCCTGGAGTTCTCTGACAATATCTATTCTTCCATTCCAGGCAGAGAGACAATTAGTCTTTGTCTGGTCATGTCCCTGGTCCCTGGGAAAGGCTAGGCTCTGTTGGGTGCTTACTGAAGTACCACAATGCAGAGAAACTGAGTCTTAAGAGTCTGATAGGCTGGAAATGTGGTTAGTGGTAGAGTACTTGCCTAGCATTTATGAAGCTCTGGGTTCTATTCCTCAGTACCAAATAAACAGAAAAGGCTGGAAGTGGCACTGTGGCTCAAGTAGTAGAGTGCTAGCCTTGAGCAAAAGAAGCTTAGGGACAGTGACCAGGCCCCAGGACTGGCAGAAAAAGTATCTGACAAACTGAATTCCATTCTCAGTTCTTTCATTTCTTAGCTGTGATCTTAAAGAACTTAACCTCCTCTCCTGGAATCTCAGCTTCTCATCTTTAAGATGGAGCCAGTGCCACCACCTAGTGTCATAGGGCGAAAGGTGGTGATACTAGTGGATTTTCAGCTCATTCAACTTTTGTTCATTCCCTCGTATGGAGAGATCACTGTCTCTCTCTGTCTGATGCTAGATATCATGCTACATGTATTGTACATGCCATGGGTAAAATGGACATGGTCTTTTAGGGAAGGAATAAGTCTTGATGTTCCTTATCAGGGCAGTGAGGTGCTGGAGCCAGTTGAGTGGGTGAGGACTTGGCCTGCTGTTCTTGCTGTTCCATTGACAGAAGGAATGTGCAGCCAGTTAGCAACAGAGACGGGACTATTCCCAATGCAGCATAGGACTGTCATATTCATCAACAGAGCCTCAGCTTTACCAGTTAAGCCAAATCACCAGCAATCAGTCAGGCTTGGTAGTGAGGGTCAATTTCTCTTCCTGGAAAAACACAGAGGCCTAAAACAAGCAGAAAATAAGATACAAGCAAATATGGCTAGAAGGAAAGTGAATGAAAGAAAATGCCAGGCCTGGTAACCACTAGTAGATGGTCGGCACAGGTGGTCACTCTGGCCCCTGCCCCTTCCTCCCAGACTCATTTCGGTCTGTCTAAAGCCTAGTCTAGCCCATTTTAAGCAGGTTTTTTTGCCTGTGCAGTCTAGTCTTACCCTCCCATGGAAGTCAAAGAAACAAGATTTGGGGAGCATCCTACTCACCCAGCCACTCTGTCTTGGAACCACCTTCCATTTTGAAGGGAGACCCCCTCCCAGACTCAGCCTTCTCAGGGAAGAGGGTAGACAGTAGGGACCAGCAAGTCCTTGCTCAGCCTTCCCAGTCCAGACTTG
>NW_012267418.1:1068315-1070944 GCF_000151885.1 Dipodomys ordii
ACCACTTCCGGCTTTTTTCTTTTTGCTTATGTGGTGCTGAGGAATCAAACCCAGGGCCTCATGTGTGCAAGGCATGCGCTCTACCACTGAGCCACCTTCCCAGCCCAAGTCTGATATTGTGTATTCCTAACAAGACTCATGTTTGCTTACTTCCCTCCCCCCTACAAAAAGAAACATTTGAGATAACTTAGGGGTTCCAAGCCATGCTTTGTTGGCTCTACTGCTCTTAGGCTTGCTGTTGGGAGGCAGAAGATCATGAGAGGGAATCATAGTGGAACAAAACCACCCACCTCATTGCCATGAAGCAAAAAAAGGAAAAAGATAAGGAAATAGGAAGCTGTTCCCTCCCACTGTTCCCTTCAAGGGCACACCCCCCACCAATGACCTAAGGATCTCTCACCAGGCTCCACCTCTTAAAGATTCACCCACCTCCTAATATCGCTACCAGGGATCTTTGGAGGACACTCAAGATCCAAAGTAGCAATTGTAATGCTGACAATGCTGGTGTATGGGTCAGCCTTTGGGTAGAAAGCTCCTTATAACAAAGGAATAGGATCCTACCTTGGAGGCAACATGTTGCTCCCTGATCCCTCACAAGAGTATCTGACTCCATGTTGTCAACTAGAGTCCAGGAGAGAAGAGGGAAGACATTCAGCTATTGACTGCATACTCAGAAACCTCATAGTTAGGATCTTTTCAAAATTATGACTCAACTATATCAAAACATACGAACAATGATATTGGTGCCAGGATATCATCACTGTCTAATGAGGAGAAGTTGACTATGGCAGACTGCCATATTACTGAGCAATGGAGCCCACAGTCACAGGAAAACAGACCATCGACCAGCAAACATAGCACCCAGAATGAATTGATGATAGCACAGACAGGAGGACAGGGAGGCCTAAGTCATCCTGTACGCACTAACCCAGGGGACAGTTGAATCTCAGGTCTGGCATGCATTAGCTTGGTGACAGCTAAAGAAAGCGTGTGTCAGGTCAGCATCTCAGTTGGTACAAGGCACAGGAGGACAGCAACGACACGACACACAAAAGAACAGAAAAGTTAGTGTGATGTCCTCTGAGCCACAGAAAGTTCTTGAAATGTAGGTAGAGAGTGGGTGCACCTGAGAACCAGGTCTGGTCCACAGTGATTGCTTGCATGAATGCCTGAAGTGCTTGAATGTGCAAAGCTCAGCTGCCATGGGAACCTAGGCTGGGTGGGAGGGAGGGGATATGAGCCTGAGGAAGAGATAGTGGCCCACACCAGGTCCTCAAGGCAGAGGAGATGGGATGTGAGGAGGTGGTAGAAGATTAGCAAAAGTCTAGGATATATGGTGAATATGGTATCAGCAGGGAAAGGGGAAGGTTCAACTTCTTGCATGGTGACCGGTGTTCTGAGCCTGCTTGGGAGCAGAGGATTGAGCCAGATGAACAGGAGATGGCAAGGAGACCCAGGGCAAGTACATGCAGAGGCAGGAGCAAGGTAGGACGTCTCAAAAATCAGGGTGATGGAAGGAGGGGGAGAAGTGACCTGGGGGTTGGGAGATGGAGGGCAGATAGGCAGGGAAGAGTGTCAGGAAGGTGACAGGAAGGAGCTGAAGGGGAGTGTGACAGTCCAGTGGCCAGCCTCGTCCTGCTCTTCAGGGATTGGTTTTTGCAAATGCTCCTTTATGTGCTGCACTGAGAATGGAGGAGACCTCACCTGTCCCTGTGTGTGTCTCTGTCTGTTTGTCCATCTCCAGAGGAACAAGCTGTGAGCACCCAAGCAGTGCCCACCACAACGCCCGAGTCTCCCCCCAAGCCTCGCCTGGGGGAGCTGACCGTGACAGATGCTACCCCCGACTCCCTGAGCCTCTCCTGGACGGTCCCCGAGGGACAGTTTGACCACTTCCTGCTGCAGTACAGGAACGGGGACGGGCAGCCCAAGGTGGTGAGGGTGCCAGGCCATGAGGACCAGGTCACCATCTCAGGCCTGGAGCCAGACCACAAGTACAAGATGAACCTGTATGGCTTCCACAGCGGCCAGCGCACAGGCCCCGTGTCTGCCATTGGGGTGACGGGTGAGTGGACGGGTGAGTGCCAGGATGTGACAAGTAAAAGGGAAACCTTCTTCCTTGATGACAAAAGCTGAGCAGACGATGGTGACTGGGAACCGATCACCCCACAGCCTGCTTGTTGGTAGGGCTGTGACCTCTGTATGCCTTCTTATGCCTTCTCTTAGGCTTGACCTCCTGGACAAGGAGGGTCTATGGGGGACTTGCCCATATGCTGGTGCTTGTCTGGGTTCTTCAGAGCTGACCTGGAAGCTTGCATGTGTCTGTCAGATGTCCACGGAAAAGGACCACCCCTTCTCTGAGTGGACCGTAGGACCTCTGTGGTCATGGCATCTATGTCCTCCCAAGAGCAAGAACATCACTGGGGCTCCTGCCTCACCCTCTCCGTCTCCCTCTCTCAGCTACAGAGGAAGAGACGCCCAGCCCCACAGAGCCCAGCACAGAGGCACCAGAGCCCCCTGAGGAGCCGCGCCTGGGAGAGCTGACCGTGACAGGATCCTCTCCAGACTCCCTGAGCCTCTCCTGGACCGTCCCCCAGGGCCACTTTGACTCCTTCGCTGTCCAGTACAAGGA
>NW_012267418.1:1071589-1073517 GCF_000151885.1 Dipodomys ordii
GCCCAGTGTTTTGCTGGCCTCCCTGCCTCCTTCCAGAGGCTCAGTGTCTGTGGAGTTACTTAGGCCCATGAGGGAAGAGGGAAGGTGCTGGATGGTAGCATTTTAGGGGTTGATTTGTTCATTCCAAAAGAGATCCATGTCTTCACGTGGGCACTATGGAGCTGAGTGTCAATTGTTCCAGCAAAGCCTGTGGGGTCCTCGCCTATAATAAGCAGATTTTATGCATTCTGCAGTACAGGACTATGTGTGGAGTGATTATAGGACTGTAGAGAAATTGTTTAAAATCTGGGCTTGTGTTAGGTGATTTGAGGGAGAAGTCAGAAGGTGGAATTGGGCTCTGTCTAAATAGGTATTCTCAGAAAGAAGACTCAGGGGCTGGGAATGTGGCTCGGTGGTAGAGTGCTTGCCTAGCATGCATGAAACCCTGGGTTTGATTCCTCAGTACCACATGCACAGAAAAAGCCAGAAGTGGCTCTATGGCTCAAGTGGTAGGGTGCTAGCCTTAAGCAAAAGAAGCTCAGGGACAGTGCCCAGGCCCTGAGTTCAAGCCCCAGGACTGGAGAAAGAATGAAAGAGAGAGAGAAGGAAAGAAAGAGAGTGAGCAAGCATACTCAACTCTCTCAACTCTGTCACTGGGGAGTCTATTATGGCTTATCTATAAGACATGTTAACTGAGGTCAAAGCCACCTTTTGTGATGAAGCATTCACTATTCACATTCGCTGAGTCATTTTTGTGAAATGCTTGTGTGTCTGTGTGGAGACAAGATTCCAAGCTAGCTTTGTTTTTATCTTGATCCATCATGGTGACAGAGATGGCCTTGTCTAGTAGCAGCTTTTCTATGAAATAGTCTATGCTCAACTAGACCCGAAGAAACTGTGCTTGTGCCAAGCCAACCTGAGCAATGAAGGCCCAGCCAAGAGGACCAGACAAGCCATAGGTGTCAGAGCTTAGGAAGCCTGGATGCCCAAAGCAAGATGCTCAAGTATATCAGGGGCACCTGGGGCCTGGGGGCCTGAGGTCCTACAAGCAATAATGGTGGAAGTTTTAGAGATAGCATGTCAGGTCAGTATCCCTGAGGCTGTAAAGCACCAGAGCTAGACGTACAACCTCCGAGGCACCAGAGCTCTTAAGAGGTCAGTGGAGAGGTGGGGGCAGTTCAGGAAGCTCAGGAATGAGCTGAATGCAGGCAGAGAATGTATGTGCAGATGTCAGGCTGGGAGGGAAGGCAGGGTAAGCCTGCAGGCAGGGAGGCCAGTGTGTGGCTGTTGGGGAGAATTTGAAGGCCTACTCAGAGTCCTGAAAGTGGAGAGGATGGGAGTGGGGCGGAAAGGAGGAATTTGGGAACAGGCTGGGGCACACTGGGAGGATGGAGCGGCTAGTTTTTGGCATGGGTCAGGGGATCTGTGCCTGTTTGGGAGCAAAGACTGAGCCAAGTGAGCAAGAAGATGACAAGGAGACCCAGTGCAGGAGAGCCTGGGGCAGTAGCCAAGTGGAGGTGCTCCGAAGAGGAGTAAGCAAGTGAGAGAAAGACAGCTGACCTGGTTTGGGTAGGAGAAAGGAGATGGTAAGTAGTCAAAACGATGTTTGAAGGCCACTGTGGCCAGCACCAGCCTGCGCTTATGTGGTTCAGTGTTATGAATGTTCCTTTATGTACGAATCTGAGAATGGAGACTTCACCCATCATCTGTCTGTCTGTTTGTCCATCTCCAGAACACCAAGTTGTGAGCACCCAAGCAGTGCCCACCACAACCCCCGAGCCTCCCCGCAAGCCTCGCCTGGGGGAGCTGACCGTGACAGATGCCACCCCCGACTCCCTGGGGCTCTCCTGGACAGTCCCCGAGGGACAGTTTGACCACTTCCTGCTGCAGTACAGGAACGGGGACGGGCAGCCCAAGGTGGTGAGGGTGCCAGGCCATGAGGACCAGGT
>NW_012267418.1:1077622-1084265 GCF_000151885.1 Dipodomys ordii
CTGTCCAGTACAAGGACAGTGATGGGCGGCCCCAGGTGGTGCGTGTGGAGGCTGAGGAGAGAGAGGCCACCATTGGAGACCTAGAGCCTGGGCGCAAATACAAGATGCACCTGTATGGGGTCCACCAAGGGCAGCGCGTGGGCCCCGTGTCCACCGTGGGAGTGACTGGTGAGTGAAGGAAGGCTCCTTCCTCCTTGGTTCCCTCTGGTGAACCTTGTCCTTGTCCAGGTGTCAGCACCTCTTACCCAGTGTTTGCCCTACGCTTCTTGCACTAGGCTTCTGGTTTTCTGGATTTTGCTAATAATCTAGCACATCTTTCAATGGAAGGAGGGCTCATGAAGTTAGAAGGGGAGGAAGATTCTCTCTACCCTATTTACACTGACTTTTTTCCTTCCATTGCTGTAAATTCAGCTCCTGATAGAACAGACAGACCTCAGCTCCCTTGTGTTTTAGTCACTACAATTTGCTCAGCTTCAAGCTGCCTGGATCTTATGTGCCTCCAAATAACTCCACACTAGCTATGTGCTTTTAAGAGCACTTAGGGAGACAGTCTTACTGCACCTATTTCCCACACTGGTGACGTTTGGCTCCTGGGTGTGAGTTGCCTACAGAAATTCCTAGAGCTCAGAAAGCTTTACCAAAAAAAGGGGTGCAAGGGGAAAGGGCCGGGGTGGGAGCCAGCCTTCCCTCGGCAGGACCTGGGCTGCACTGCAGCTTCCTCTGCTCTGTTTCAGCCTCCTTGCCCACACAGCCCCCAGTGGAGCCCCGCCTTGGGGAACTGGCGGTGGCAGAGGTGACTTCTGACACCGTGCGCCTATATTGGACTGTGGCCCAGGGCCTCTTCGATTCCTTCCTGGTTCAGTACAAGGATGCACATGGGCAGCCCCAGACAGTGCCCGTGAGCAGAGACCTGCGTGAGGCCACCATCTCTGGTCTGGACCCATCCCGCAAGTACAAGTTCTTGCTCTTTGGACTCCAGGATGGGAAGCGCCGTGGCCCCATTTCTGTGGAAGCAAAGACCAGTGAGTAGGGATCTAGGCCCCCCCACCCCCTCCCCCTCGGCCCTGGAGCTCCTGGCCAGCCTTTGCCCCTTGTGGCAACTGTTGGAATTTGACATTCCTGTGCCCCATACTCCAGACCTAAGGACTTTGTGACCCTTTATTTACCAGATCCCTTGAAATTTAAATCCTGAGTTCCTCTTCCCCTACCCTCCCCCCACTCCCTTTTGTCCCTAGAGAAGTGTCCAGGGGACACTTGCTTTCCTTGCTGGATCTTCTATCCCTACTTCTGGCCCAGTCACCTCTCCCCCTCCCAGGGGAGCCCAGAATCTCCACACCCCCAGAGCAGGGGTCTCTGCTGCCATCATTTCTGACATTCTTCATGCATCTCTCTCTGCTTTCCAGTGCCAGACACAAAGCCCTCTCCCCGCCTGGGGGAGCTGACAGTGACAGATGTGACCACGGACTCCGTGGGCCTGTCCTGGACAGTCCCTGAGGGGGAATTTGACTCCTTCCTGGTCCAGTACAAGGACAGGGATGGGCAGCCCCAGGTGGTGCCCGTGGCAGCAGACCAGCGAGAGGTCACTGTCCCGAGTCTGGAGCCACATAGGAAATACAAGTTCCTGCTCTACGGCCTGGCAGGCAGGAAGCGGCTGGGCCCCATCTCTGCAGAAGGCACTACAGGTGAGCCCCAGCCCTCCCTGCATCCACCGTTCCAGGGTTCTTTTTATTTTTTTTTTAACTGATTGCTGGTGCTGGGGCTTGAACTCACCCCCTGGGTTCTTCTTCTTTTTTTTTTGTCTGTCGTGGGGCTTGAATGCTGAGCCTGGGCGCGGTCCCTCAGCTCTTCAGCTCAAGGCTAGCACTCTACCACTTGAGCCACAGCGCCACTTCCGGTTTTCTAAGTGGTTTATTGGAGATAAGAGTCTACGGACTTTTCCTGCCTGGGCTGGCTTTGAACCGCGATCTTCAGATCTCAGCCTCCTGAGTAGCTAGGATTATGGGTAGGATTCACCAACACCCAGCACCCAGCCATAATCCTGAACATTTCGTTTGCAGGGTCCAGGCTTTGAACTAAGCTAATCTGTGTGGAAATCCCCAGTCCTAATCCTCATCTATTACAAACAAACCTCAGCTTCCTCACCTGCTTGATGGTGATGAACAACTCCTTCTCTAACTCAGTTCGCCCATCCTCCGCCTGCCACCTCAACTCTGAGGCAAGAGGTGGAAAGTAAGGGAGGGCTTGGCTGCAGAAAGACTATGGAAATATCTCATGTTCTGGTGCTCATGACTCAGCCCCCGCCCCCCGGAATGGGTGGAGTGGGTCACTGACCCTTCCCCACCCCCCCAGGACCATGAGTCACCTGAGAGCCTGGGGCTCTCAGATTCCATAATTGTTTCCTCAACCCTCACTTGGGGAAAGCATCTAGGCTTTTCTGAACGCCATCTATCAAAAGTTACCCCCGTACAGGCTAGTGGCCTCTGCATTACCTTTTATATTCCCAACTCTGCCTCTTTGCTACCCAACTCTTGCTGCCCTGGTCCAGTGCTGTCCGCTCCGGGTTAGGGAAATAGATGAGGACACAGTTTAGGCTGATGGCAAGTGGGGGAGGTCCTGTAGAGCTGACCCGCTGGTCATCTACACTCTCCTGTTTGGGGGTGTCCCTCTCTCAAATATCCTCCGAGATTCTTTCGGTCCTAGCCACAATCCTGCCCTGGGGAAGTGAAGATCCTCTGTGTGCCCCAGCTCCCGCTCTCTCCCAGGAGATCTTTTGTGTATTTATTGTGCCCTTGACCATGGCAGGGAGGGCACGGGGCAGGACAGTGGCTTCCAGAGAGCCAGGATAAGACGAGGCCTGTTTATGCCCTCAGGTGGCTGTCCCTGAATCACTCTCAGGATTCTTTCCCCACAGCTTCACACCTCCCAGGAGTGGCCCAAAATAGGCCAAAGCTGTTCTTGAACTAAATGTCCCCAATCCTCTCCACAGCACCCCTGGAGAAGACGCCACAGCCCCCACCCCGCCTTGGGGAACTGGCAGTGACAGAGGAGACCCCAGACTCGCTGCGGCTCTCATGGACGGTGGCCCAGGGCCTCTTTGACTCCTTCCTGATCCAGTACAGGGACAGGGATGGTCAGCCTCAGGCAGTGCCTGTGACTGCAGACCAGCGGGAAGTCACTGTCCAAGGCCTGGAGCCTGGCAGGAAATACAAGTTTCTGCTCTATGGGCTCTCCGGAGGGAAGCGCTTGGGTCCTGTCTCTGCCCTGGGAGTAACAGGTGAGGCTGACTGGCCTGGTGCTAGCAAGCAGGGCACAGGGGGCTGAAGACAAAGAGCCTCCTGGCTCCTGGTCAAGGAAGGAGTCCCTCCCGGCGCCTGGGGAAAGGAAGTTTGCTGCCAAGTCAGGCTGTCCATCCCAATCACAGGAGCAGGAAAGGCGGGCAGGGAAGGTCCTGGCTGAGGCTCCCCCTGAGCCCACGCTCCTCACCCCATCACGTAGCTGCCCCCCACTGTCCCGCCGGAGCCGCTTTCACTGCCTGGCACGGTGGCCTCGCCCAGATAGGGCAACCCCACCACGAATGACTCAGGGCCATTTTCTCAAATGGAAAATCACTGGAAAACAGCGGGAGGAAACAGAAGCCAATGGAAGTGGCAGCTCCCCTTCCAGGGGCCACCTATGCCCGCCTCAGATCTGCCAGGCCAAGAACACACTGGCCCCACAAGGGCTGAGGTGACACGCCAGGCTCACTGGCCAGCCAGTGCCGCCCTCAGCTGCTCTCAGAAGGAAGGCTGAATCTCCTAGGCCCAGCATGTGCCAAGCCAGGCACATAGGCATTCCAGGGTGGAGCAAGGGTGGATGCAAGGACATCTAGACATGAGGCTCAGTGGGTCCCCAGGGAAGGGGATGTGAGTACCTGACCCAGGGACTCCTATAGCCGAGAGCCCAGGAGAACGTAATGGGGCCGCAGCAGCTTCCCAAACAGGAGACAGGCCTCAGTGTTGGGGAGACAATGTTGCAGGAGACAATGTCAAAGCACTGATGTAGCCAGGCACCAATGACACGCCTGTCATCCTAGCTACTCAGAAGGCTGAGATCTGAGGATCACAGTTCAAAACTAGCCTGGGCAGGAAACTCCATGAGACTCTTACCTCCAATTAACCATCAGAAAATTGAAAGGAGAGCTGTGGCTCAAAGTGGTAGAGCTTAAGAACAATGCCCAGGGCCTGAGTTCAAGCCCCATGACCAACTTAAAAAAAAAAAAAAGCAGTGATGTAGCAGGTTCTAGAATTGGAAGGTCCTAGAAAAGCCCTGGTTCCTCTCTTCTCTCCACTACGCTGCCAGGCCAGGACCCACCAGGTATAGTGACAGGATAGCCTTCCGATGTCCCTCACTGACATTCTCCCCGGACTACTTCTTCACAGCCCCAGAAGAGGCAATGCCGACCCCCGAGGGCTCAGAGCCCAGTGAAGCACCCCGCCTAGGGCTCCTGACTGTGACCAAAGCAACGCCAGACTCTCTGGGCCTCGAGTGGAGTGTGACCCAGGGCCCGTTTGACTCCTTCGTGGTCCAGTATCAGGACACAGATAGGCAGACCCAGGCCTTGCTCGTGGATGGTGACCAGAACCAAGTCCTCATCTCAGGCCTGGAGCCCAGCACCTCCTACAAGTTCTTCCTCTATGGTCTGCATGAAGGGAAGCGCCAGGGGCCCATCTCTGCGGAGGGCATCACAGGTACCCTCAGGCTGGTCTCATCCTAACCTGGGCTAGGAAGTGTGAAAGGAGGTGGCTGGGAGTGGCAATCGTAGGCAAAGGTCACGGGAGGCTCCGGGGAGGAGGAGGCTCCTCATTTGCCTCTGCGTAGCCCCAGACTCTGCCCTCACACAAGCTAAGTCCCTCACTAACTCTGCTTTGCTGGTAGCAGCAAGGCCAGGGTGGGGTGGTGGAGGGAACCCACCCCGGCCCACGTCGCTGGTTACACATAATTCCCAACCCTTCTCTCCCACACACTCCTTGCAGGGTCAGCTCCTGCTGGCCAGACCCCGGGGGACCCAGGGCCCCGGCTCTCCCAGCTGTCAGTGACTGATGTGACCACCATTTCTCTACGGCTCAACTGGGAGGCTCCACTTGGGGCCTTCGATTCCTTCCTGCTCCGCTTTGGGGTCCCGTCACCCCGCACCCTGGAGCCACACCCACGTCCGCTGCTACAGCGGGAGTTGGTGGTCCCGGGGACACGGCGCACGGCCATACTCCGGGACCTGCGGCCGGGGACCTTGTACAGTCTCACTCTGTACGGCCTGCGGGGGCCTCACAAAGCCGACAGCATCCAGGGCACTGCCCGGACCCTCAGCCCAGGTAAGGCCCCATCATGGGCACATGCGAGACACCAAAGGGAGGGTTTGGGGCTTGTGATGTGGGATATCTCCTGCTTCAGACAGAGGGTTGGTGAGTCAGAGGCTCTGACGGTCTAGAGAGTGACTTCTGTTCCTAAGACCTAGGGTGGACCCTTCAGGAGCCAGGAGGCCCAGAGAGACAGGGCAGGAAGTTCCCTACCCCTCCCTCACTATTATCTCTTGCCTACATCCCCAGTTTTGGAGAGCCCCCGAGACCTCCAATTCACCGAAATCGGAGAGACCTCAGCCCAGGTCAACTGGGTGCCACCATTATCCAGGGTGGACAGCTTCAAAGTTTCCTACCAGCTGGCAGATGGAGGTGATACCCTTTTGCCATGTCCTCATTTCTCCTGCTTCCTGCCCACCCTCTAGCTGCACTTGACTTTCCCAGGCAACCTTAACCCCCAATGCACTTTCAGGAGAGCCCCAGAGCGTGCAGGTGGATGGCCGGGCCCAGTCCCAGAAGCTCCAGGGTCTGATCCCAGGAGCTCGCTATGAGGTCACTGTGGTCTCTGTCCGCGGATTTGAGGAGAGTGAGCCGCTCACAGGCTTCCTCACCACAGGTGAGACGGGCTGGACCAGGGGCAGGGGGGACGGTGGGAGCGTGAGCGTAGAAAACTGGGGCTTAGCCAGCCGCCAGTGCCTCATGCATATAAAACTCAGGAAGCTGAAACCTGAAGATTAAGGTTCAAAGCCACCCCGGGGCAAAAAAGTCCAAGACTCCATCTCCAATTAACCAGCAAAAAAAGCTGGATTGGAGGTCTGGCTCAAGTGGCAGCGCGCCAGCTGTAAGCAAAAAAGCTGATCAAAAGTGAGAGGCAATGAGTTCAAGTCCTAGTACTGGCACACAAAAAAAAAGAGGAAAGAAGAGGAAGAAAAACAAAACAACACAAGGCTTGGATGGGAGCTGAACGGAAGGGAGGCGCATGACTGGGAACAAGCGCCAGCGGCTGGCCTTGGAAATGTTAACGGTAGGGAGAGTGGCAGGGACCCCTCTGAGCCTGCTCCTCTCTCCCAGTTCCCGATGGCCCAACCCAGCTTCGTGCGCTGAACTTGACGGAGGGGTCTGCCCTGCTGCACTGGAAGGCCCCCCAGAACCCTGTGGATGCATACAACGTTCAGGTGTCCGCCCCTGGAGGTGAGCAGGGCTGAGGCTTCCTTCCAGAGGGAACTTGTTGGGGCTGGGAAGGTGGCTCAGTGGTAGAGCGCTTGCCTTGCATGCTCAAGGCCCTGGGTTCGATTCCTCAGCACCACATA
>NW_012267418.1:1084315-1084888 GCF_000151885.1 Dipodomys ordii
TGGAGCCAGACCACAAGTACAAGATGAACCTGTATGGCTTCCACAGCGGCCAGCGCGTGGGCCCCGTGTCTGCCATTGGGGTGACAGGTGAGTAGGTAGTAGGAACCCCAGAATGAGACTTGCTGGGAACGGGAGGTAGACTTTTAAGCTCTCTGGTCACAGGTGACTAGGAAATAGTGGATGGGGATTGGTCTACATCCACAGGCCTGCTAGAGTGAGGAGACTATAACTTTTATGGTCAAAGATTCCCTTGGGTTTGCCTCTGTGTACCCCAAACAAGGGGGACTGTGCTGGTGTCTGTCCAGATTATTCCCAGTTGACTGGAATGCTTGAGCATGTTGGGTAGATGTCAGCTGAACTGTGCCACCTAGGTACTGTTGGGTCTGCCAGGAGGAACAGACCCACCCCGTTCCTCTTCACCTGCCTCAAACCAGTAATCGCTTGATCTCCCTGCAGACCTAACAATAACTATGGGCTTCCCGAACCAAGCTAAGGACTGCCTTGGTCATGGCTTCTACATCCTTCTCCTCTAAGAAACAAGACAACCCCTGGGGTTCTAGCCTCACCCTCTCC
>NW_012267418.1:1091563-1105729 GCF_000151885.1 Dipodomys ordii
CTCAGCTCCACTCCCAGCTCCATCACTCCAGGCCTCAGCGCCTGGCAGTGCTGTGGACTACCCACTGCGTGACCTGGTGACCCACATCAACTACACCGCCACTGTGCGTGGCCTCCGGGGCCCCAACTTCACCTCCCCGGCCAGCATCACCTTCACCACTGGTACTGCCAGGGGTCTGGGAGTGGGGAGGGGAGGTGTGAGGAAGATGAGCCTCCCCCCCTTTTACCTCTTCCCGCTTTCTCCCCACTTCCAAGGGTTGAAGGCCCCCCAGGACTTGGAGGCCAAGGATGTGACTCCTCGGACAGCACTGTTCACTTGGACCGAACCCCAAGTCTCACCCACAGGCTACCTGCTCAGCTTTGACACACCTGGCGGACAGACCCAGGTGCCCCACCCCGCCCTGCTGCCCAGGCCCTCTCCCTGAGTGGACTCCCAGTGGGGACTGATGAGCTGGAAGGTTCGATGGAGTCTAGAGAAAGCCTTTCATGCCTAGGGCCTCCCCTAACCTGTCCCTTGTGTGTTCACAGGAGATCCTGCTCCCCGCAGGGGTTACCTCACACCGGCTTCTCCGCCTCTACCCCTCCACCCTCTACAATGCTCGGCTCCAGGCCGTGTGGGGCGAGAGCCTCACGCCACCCGTGTCCACCTCCTTCACCACGGGTACCTGGCGCTGGGCCTGAGTTTGGGTAGGCAGCAGGAGCCTGAGGTTTAGACAGAGAACAGCCCTTCACCCTCCTCTCCCCAGGTGGGCTGCGGGTCCCTTTCCCCCGGGACTGCGGGGAGGAGATGCAGAATGGGCCCAGCACCTCGAGGACCACCACCGTCTTCCTCAACGGCAACCGCGAGCGGCCCCTGGATGTGTTCTGTGACATGGAGACGGATGGGGGCGGCTGGCTGGTAGGTGGGGGAGAAGCCCAGATGTCTGCAAAGGGAGAGGCCGCCACCTCAAGAACCCAAGGCTGACCGTGCCCGCTGCCCCCCCCCCCATCTTCCCTCAGGTGTTCCAGCGCCGCATGAATGGAAAGACAGACTTCTGGAGGGACTGGGAAGAGTATGCTCACGGGTTTGGGAACATCTCTGAAGAGTTCTGGCTGGGTCAGTGCCTCACAGGGATTGGGGAGTCAGGCAGGGTTGGGAAACCACGTGGACACCAGTATCCTGATGAGATCTGCCCCCTCCTCCAGGCAACGAAGCCCTACACAGCCTCACACAGTCTGGTGACTACTCCATGCGTGTGGACCTCCGCACTAGGGATGAGGCGGTGTTCGCCCAGTATGACTCCTTCCAAGTAGACTCAGCGGCTGAGAACTACCGGCTCCACCTAGAGGGCTACCATGGCACTGCAGGTGAGAGTGGGCCCTGACCACAAAGGGTGGGGGAGGCGGAGGGGGTGGGGGGAGGGGCAGGGGTGCTCATCACTCCTTTCTGCATCCTGCCAGGCGACTCTATGAGCTACCACAGTGGCAGTGTCTTTTCGGCCCGTGATCGAGACCCCAACAACCTGCTCATCTCCTGTGCGGTCTCCTACCGTGGAGCCTGGTGGTATAGGAACTGCCACTATGCCAACCTCAATGGACTGTACGGGAGTGTGGTGGACCACCAGGTGAGAGGCAGAGGGAGGCAGCAGAGCTGTGGAAGTTGGGGCTCTGGGGTCTGGGTTGGAGCTCTGTCATGTGACAGGATAGCTGAGATGCTCAGAGAGCCAAATCTGTGACATGGGACAATAATGCCACCCTTGCCAGTTAACTTTGAGAAGAGGGTTCGGGGCTGGGAAGGTGGCTCAGTGGTAGAGCGCTTGCCTTGCATGCCTGAGGCCCTGGGTTCGATTCCTCAGCACCACATAAGCAAAAAGAAAAAAGCCGGAAGTGGCGCTGTGGCTCAAGTGGTAGAGCGCTAGCCTTGAGCTGAAGAGCTGAGGGACAGCACCCAGGCCCAGAGTTCAGGCCCCACGACTGGACCCAAAAAAAAAAAAGAGAGAGAGAAGAGGGTTCATTTTTTTGGGTGGTAAAGGCCAGCTCAGGAGTATCCCTCCACCCTTTGCAGCTGAGGGTTTTGAAATGAGCAGAGCAGGAAGGTTGATGGATTTCTTTTTTCTTTTTATTTTTTGTCAGCTGTGGGGCTTGAACTCAGGGCTAGAATGCTGTCCCTCAGCTCTTTTTGCTAAAGGCTAATGCTATATGACTTTGAGCCATAGCTCCACCTCTGGTTTGGGGAGATGAAGTGGAGATAAGAGTCTCATGGACTTTCCTGCCTGAGCTGGCTTTGAACTGCAATCCTCAGATCTCAGCCTCCTGAGTAGCTAGGATTATAGGCATGAGCCACCAGCACCTGGCTTGATGGACCTGGCAGGTCACTTTGAGCAAGCAGGGTGGGGACAGACCAGATGTCTGGTGCTGATTCTCCCTTGCCAATCCCTTTCCCAGGGAGTGAGCTGGTACCACTGGAAGGGCTTCGACTTCTCAGTGCCCTTCACGGAAATGAAGCTAAGACCAAGAAGCTACCAGCCCCCTGCCAGAGGAGGCTGAGCTGCTACCCACCTCTCTTGCACCCCAGTATGACTGCCGAGCACTGAGGGGTCGTGCTCAGAGAAGAGCCAGGAGCCTTCACCACCCGGCCTCCTGAAGCAGCCTTCTCTGCCCATGATCTCACAGCACCATGTTTACAGGGGGGAGGGGAAGGGTTGGTACGGGTGCAATAAAGGAAAAACTGAGGCATGTGCTAGTCACTGGCCCTGGCCCCGAGGCTGCAGGCGCACTTGGAAGGGCTGCATCTGGAGGTTGACAGTGTAGAAGGGCTGGGGCTGCAGCGAGGGCAGGGCGCCCTCAAGTGGCAGCAGTGTGAAAGTCTGGAGCAGGCGGGCCAGTACCACGAAGAGCTCTAAGCGGGCCAGTGGCTCTCCCAGGCACACGCGGGCCCCACAACCGAATGTCAGTACCCTGGGGCTCTTGCCAGGCTCCAGGAAGCGGTCTGTGAGTGGGTGGGCAGGTAGAGCAGGGAGGTTTGTAGCAACCACAGAACTGACCTCCACCTCCATGTCTGCCCCATCCCTAGCTCCCCCAGCATACCAGGCCAGAATTCCTGTGGCCGCTCCCAGATCGTCTCATCAAGATTTGCACCTTGGAGGTTGGGGATAATGATTGTGTCCTTAGGGATGTCATAGCCCAAGATGCTGAGGGAAAGATGGAGTTAGAGGCTGGTTGGGACCCTGCTCAGGCCTAACCCTAACCCTCATTCCTAACCCTTGGCAGTCACCTGCTGGGCCGGATGGTGCGGTGGGGCAAAGCCAAAGGCACGACAGGCCGTAGACGGAGCACCTCGGCAATGGTGGCATTGAGCAAGGGCAGCCGCGTGCGGACCTTGTGTGGGATATGGGAGCCCAAGGGGCCAGGCCCCAGTTCAAGGTCTAGCTCATTCTGCAGTCGCTGCTGAATCTGGGAGACGGGGGCAAGCCAGGAGTCCAGGGACCAAGCTCTGCCCAGGCCTATTCACAGCAACCCAGCCTCCAGCCACTTCCCTCCCACAGCCTGGTGGAGCCTTTGCGCCCTCTCTCCGTGACCACCACCCAGATCAGGCGCAGCACCAACAGCACGGCAGGAGACCCAGCCCTGACCAGGCTGCCAGGAAAGGCCCTTCTGCCCTTCTATCCCCCAGACCCACCTCAGGGTGATGAACCAAGAAAGCCACAGCCCAGGAGAGAGTGGTTGCTGTGGTTTCAGTACCGCCGATAAAAAGATCCACCATGGCCATGTGCACGTGCCCTTCCAGGAGCTCTCCAGGGCCCTCATCCCCTTTCACCTGCCCCATCCTTTGGAGCATGTAGCCTGTCATGTCCTTCCACTGGCCCGCCACCAGATTCTCCTATAGCGGGAAAGACAACAGGCTGAGTGGACAGCTTGGGAAGGGAGGTGGGGGCAACAGGCCTAGAACTGGAAGCTTCTGGAAACCTGGCCTAGTAGTGATGGGGAGTTTTGCCATCACAGGTGGACTCAGGGGAACCTGATCCACATGTAGTTCCCAACCTTGTGCCACCTCAGCTGCTGCTCTACAATGTGATCCCTGTTTGATATGATCCGCTTCAGCTTCCAGAGACCTGGGTTGGGGAAGAACTAAGGCAGAAGCATGAGTCAGCTGCCTGATGAAGGCCTATTCCTCCACCCCCACCCTTCCCCCAGGACCCAAGGGTCTCTCGGTTCCACCTCCTCACCCTGAGAATGGGGACCACGTTCAAAATTTGGACGGACCAGTGGTCCCAAGCGTTCATCAGATCCTGAACACAGCCGTAAACAGCATTTACAAAGGATTCGTCCTGTCAGATAAAAACAGTCCATGTTCAGTTCTGGACCAGATGAAAGCCAGGAGGGGCTCAAGGGTCAAAGGAGCCATTCTGACCCTGTCTCCAAAGGTGAGGCCACAAATGATGCTGCAGGCGAGGAAAGAGAACTCCTCCTGGATGGCCACAGGGCGGCCCTCCTGGGCCCTCATTCGCTGTGGAGGAGAGCAGGAGCTATGCGGGCTGGGAAGGAGGGAGGGAGGGAGTGCAGCAGAGGGGAGGCTGAGCCTGGGGAGAGCCAGGCTATAGGAGCCCAGCCTCACCTCACAGAATTCTTGGGTCAGCTGCTCCACCAGCGGCTCCATGGAGTCTCGGATCCCCAGCAGCAGGGCAGAACGGGTCAGTTTCTTGTGGGCCTTCCATAGCAGAGAGTAGTCTCCTAGTGACAGGTCTGGGTATTGCTGAGACACCAGCTTGACTTGAGCGGGAGAGGATGAGGATGGAAAGTAACTTAAGGAGAGCCAGGCATTGGTGGCTCACACCTGTAATCCTAGCTACTCAGGAGGCTGAGATTTGAGGATCACAGTTCAAAGCCAGCCTGGGCAGGAAAGTCTGTGAGACTCTTATCTTCAATTAACCACCAGAAAACTGGAAGTAGAGTTGAGGGTCAAAGTGATAGAGTGCTAGCCTTGAGTGAAAGAGCTCAGAACAGTGCCCAGGCTCTGAGTTCAAGCCCCATGACTGACAAGAAGAAAGAAAAAGAAAGGAAGGAAGGAAGGAAGGAAAGAAAGATAAGAAAGGAAGGAAGGAGGAAAAAAGAAAATGAACAAAAGAGGAAGAAAGGAAGGAAAAGAAAGAATAGAAGAAAGAGAGGGAGGGAAGAGAAGGAAGCCCAAGGGCTTCATCTTCTTCTGCCTCAGCCCTTCCCACCCATAAGAAGCCACAGGCCCTTACAGGATGGTGTCTGGGGTCGGCCGGCAAAGTCTACCCACTTTCTGACCAGAGCTTCCTCAATAGCCCTCTTGGAGTTCAGCACCACCACATCTGGGGGAGAGGGGAAATAGGCGTCAGCAAAGAGGGATCTCCACCTCTGGCCACCAGTGGTAAGCCGGGGAGAGGAAGCCGGCTCTTACCTTGCAGCCCCAAACGGAGCCTGTAAATGGGCCCAAGTTTCCGAGTGAGGCCCAGCAGGTAGAGGGGGAGGTTGGGCTTCAGGATGTGCAGGAAGCCTGGGGCGAGGGGCGGGAGGTGGAGGTTCCTGTGCTTCCACTGGCCCCATAGCAGGCGGGTGCCAGCCAGCAGTATCAGCAGCAACAGAAGCCCAAGAAACAGCATGGCAGGAGGCCCTCGCAGAGGCGCTGGCACTAACACTTATAGGCTCTTGATCCCTGGCCAGCTATTCTGCTCTCTGGGCTCTTTGGGGGCCTTCCCCCTGGCCCACCCCCATAATGACACATTTCTAGAATGGCACCAGTCTCATTAGCCTTGAGGATCCATCTTTCAGATACCAACCCATCCATCAAAAGGAAAGGAAGGAAAACAAAACCCTGACCTTTTCTTAGAATCAGCTTTCCAGCTGCACGTCAACCATGCAAGCTCCTGTGACCACCCTCAGTGTAGCTGTCTCCTGCATACCCCAGCCTGGGCCAACTTAGTGGTATGACTTTGTCTCCAAAGAGAAAAAAATGGTCTTTGCAGCCAGGCGCCGGTGGCTCACACCTGTAACCCTAGCTATTCAGGAGGCTGAGATCTGAGGATCATGGTTCAAAGCCAGCCCGGGCAAGGAAAAGTCCATGGAACTTTTTTTTTTTTTTGGGTCCAGTCGTGGGGCCTGAACTCTGGGTCTGGGCGCTGTCCCTCAGCTCTTCAGCTCAAGGCTAGCACTCTACCACTTGAGCCACAGCACCACTTCCGGCTTTTTTCTTTTTTGCTTATGTGGTGCTGAGGAATCGAACCCAGGGCCTTGAGCATGCAAGGCAAGCGCTCTACCACTGAGCCACCTTCCCAGTCCAAGTCCATGAAACTTTTATCTCCAATAAACCACTAGAAAACCGGAAGTGGCTTAAGCAGTAGAGCGCTCGCCTTGAGCTGAAGAGCTGAGGGACAGCACCCAAGTCCAGAGTTCAAGCCCCATGACCAACCAAAAAAAAAAGGTCTTTGCTGCCTAGTATGCCCTCTGGGACTGTGGGAGGGACAAAACAAGATAGTGATTTATGTGGATCATTTTCCATTATTTTTACTTACAGAGAGAGTGTGACTATATAGTCAGTTTCCCTGGGGCACCCCAGAATATAGATGTAGTCTTGTACAATTATTAATAGTGCTCCTTTCACTATTGAAAGTATCCAGAGCTGGGTGTCAGTGGCTCATGCCTGTAATCCTAGCTGTTCAGGAGACTGAGATCTGAGGATCAGAGTTTAAAGCCAGCTAGAGCAGGAAAGTCCAAGAGACGCTTATCTCCAATTAACAACCAAAAAGCTGGAGGTGGAGCTGTGGCTCCAAGTGGTAAAGCTCCAGCCTTGAGAGAAAAAGCTAAGGGACAGTACTCGGTTCAAGTGTAGTAGTGCATACCTGTAATCTGAGGACTCAGGAGGAAGAGCAGGAGGACTAGAAGTTTGAAGCTAGCCTAGACCATGTAATGAGATCCAGCCTTGATAAAAACAAGAGCTGGGGATGTAGTGGCAGAGTGCTTGTCTACCATAGGCTGAGCTTGATTCCCCAGCCTTTAAAAAACAAACAAACCTTAACTGTCCAGAAGACAAAGAATTCTAGGCCCTTCCTCTAGTGTGGAGTACTTAGCACATCCCACAGAACTAAGTGCTTTTGCTATACTAGCCCTATTCTTCACCAGCAATGCTGTTATTGTCTCCATTTTATAATGAGAAAGTTGAGGCAAGAGGCCTGAGTGGCCTGCCCAGCCTGAACTAGGATTCAGGCTGGCGATTAAGCTGCAGGTTCTACCTAAAGCCACAAGGAGCATCTCCCTGGCTGCAAGGAAAAGTGACCACCTTGAACCAGCTTGCAACAAATATAAGAATTGTCTTACAAATGCAGGGGTATTCCACAGAACCTAGGAACAGGACGGAGACCTCATTGAGCTCCAAGGCCAGAGATAGGAGACAAACGCAGGCCATTTCCTCCTCTGTTGCTTCTCCTCTCTGAAGCTCCATGTGCTTCCAGGGGCAGGCAGAAGAGCGCCTGCTCAAGAAGTAGAAGGGTGGTTCAAGTGGTAGAGCACCAGCCATGAGGGAAAAAGCCAAGTGAGAGCAAGAAGTCTGAAGTTCAAACCAGCCTGCTCAAGGCCACCCAGGAAGGGTGGGATAGTGGAATGATGGATTATGTCATCCTTCCCAAAGCCCCCATGAAGTTTCTGGATAGCCACGGTCAGCTCAGAGGCCCAGCCTTATTCTGGAATTGTGCCCATAAGGATGGGGTTTCTCTGGACCACTTTTGGGGTTGAGGGTTCTAGAAGCAGGACTTGGGAAGAGCCATGACAGAGGCAGAGGAGAGGCTAAGGCTGCCTAAAAGGGGTGTGAAATCTTAGGCTGTTCTCCAGATTCACCATCTCAGGCTATGTAGATAAACCCCGATACTTAGGGGTTCTCTCTCTCCCTTTTGGAACTTTGTGCACTGGCAAGCCTGAGGCGAGGGCCCAGCTCTGCCCTCTCCTTGCTAGATGAGCTAACAGCGGGGTCCTCATGGCAGCAGAGGCCCAGGCTCAGTCTGGATTCATGCTCAGTCCTGGGAGAAAAGAAGAGTAGGAGTCTTTTTTTTATTTGTATGTTTTGCTGGTCCTGGGCCTTGAACTCTGGGCCTGGGCGCTGTCCCTGAACTCCTTTTGCTTCAGGCTTGCACTCTACCACTTGAGCCACAGCACCACTTCTAGCTATTTTGTGACTAATTGGAGATAAGAGTCTCACCGACTTCCTGCACAGGCTGGCTTTGAACCTCAATCCTCAGATTTCAGCCTCCTGAGTAGCTAGGATTATAGGCATGAGCCACTGGTGCCCACCCTTTTTTCTCTTAAAAAAATCTTTTTGAGACTCTTTGTCTTCATACAAAGTTGCAATGTATTGCAAATGTGTTATTTTTTTCCCTCTGGAGGGGAAGGATTTCTGGGAGCTGGGCACAATAGTGATTCATCCTCTTCCTGGTCAACCTCCCAGACCCAGGTCAGGCCTGGCCACACTGCAGCTGAATACCTGGTTTGGGTAAATGTGTTTATGCTACTGCCATGGTGATCAGCACTTGGGGAAAGAGACCCAATGGGCCCAGGAAGCTCTGGATGACTGAGAAAGTCACGTGGAAGAGGGGCCTCAGCTTGAAGGGATAACACGGAAAACAATGTGTTTTATAGAAATGCCTTCATAAATGTTTTCTGCTTACCCCACCATCCCCATTTCTTGCTCCCAAATACAAATTCTAACCTGTTCATGGCTTCTGTATATTCTCTTCTGGTTTTTCAACATGACTTTAATCTACTCCTGTGTACGTGCTCTCTCTCTCTCTCTCTCTCTCTCTCTCTCCTCCCCCCTCTCTCATCAGTTGTGGGGCTTGAACTCTGGCCTGGGCACTGTCCCTGTGCTCTTCAGCTCAAGGCGAGTGCTCTACCACTTGAGCCACAGCACCAGTTCTGGTTTTCTGGTGGTTAATTGGAGATAAGAGTCTCAGGACATTCCTGTTCTGGCTGGCTTTGAACCATGATCCTCAGATCTCAGCCTCCTGAGTAGCTAGGATTTTAGGCTTGAGCTACCAGCACCCACCATACTCCTGCTTTCTTTAGAACAGATTAGATGTCACTACCTCCAGAAGCCTGAGTGCCAGTCACCTCTTGACACTCTCCTTCACTAAGTTAGACATCCCTTTTCCCAGTGGATGGACAGCCCATCCTTGTTCTGGTCCCCCTCAGTGATGAGTCTCTGGAGTGAATAGCTGTACCCTTGGCAGCTAGCACAGGGTGTAGCACAGAGTGGCACTGTCATGATGTCTGTTGCATAACTGAATGGCAAGGTTTAAGGCCTGGGTGCTGGTTCCCTTAGTTTTTTTTTTTTTTTTTTTTTTTTGCTCAAGGTTGGTACTCTATCACTTGCAGATTTTTGCTGGTTATTGGAGACAAACAGTCTCATGGGCTTTTTAAATGGCAGATTGGGAAACTGTCAGTTTTCCACCAAGGCTGATCTCAGTGTATTTCCTTGCATGGATTTTTTAGTTCACCTCTGAAGGATCCAGGGGTGCAACCAAAGTGGAGGAAAGCTAGGTAGGCAGATAGGGTAGGGAGAGTTAGTACCAGTGAAACAACAGTCCTCCCCCAGATGTTAAAAGACACATCACAGACTTTGGCTGGTTTAAAATCAGTGCCCAGAGGAAGATATCACCAGACCTGAATGTTGCACAACTCTGGAGAAGTTACATAATACCACTGATAGCAAAAACAGCTGTCAGCAGGCTTTCAACAGACCAGGCCTCCACTGACCTCAACAGACCCCAGACCTGCCAACTGCACAAAGACAGAGTGAGGGGTGTGGGACTGGACAGTAGCTTGCACAGCCACAGAGCTGAGGCGCCCATTGCGCCCAAACCTTGCCAAAAGCCATGATGCCTAGTGATATCTGGTAATGGAGCAGGAGAACACACTGAAGGGGAGCCTCCAGGTGACTCTAGTCCTGGGGTGTCAGAAGCTAGGTCCCACGATGGATTGGTTCTAGAGAGTCATCCGAGAGAGTGGCTTAGCCAGAAGGTATCCCAGGCTCTGAGAGTCCAAGATTATACAAACCTGACGTACATCCGTCCTCCTCAGAATCTGGATGGAGGCCAGGCATTAGGGGGCCTGCTGCAGTCTGAGAAACACACTGACACTTTGCTATCAAAGGCCTTTATTTGCCCCAACTCTAGGGCTGTATTCAGAGGCCCAAGATCTGTAGCACTGCCAAGGGCCACCTCTCCCCGGCTCAGGTCCGCCTGGGGCAGGAGCTGAGTAGCACTCACACCTGGCATCCCTGGGTGCTGTACTCCTGGAGGAAGTCGTTGAGCTGGGCGCAGGCTGCCCGCTGGCGCGTGGTCCGGCACAGGCGTTCAGAGGGCATCTCCTCAATCCAGCTGTTTGAGTCTAGCAGGTACTGGGGACTGAAGAAGACAAAGGGGGCTTAGCGGGGGTCAGGAGCAGAAAGTACGAGGCCCTTAGCTTCTGAGGAGGGGCCAGGTAACTCACTCTCCCTTGAGGTCATTGGTGGCCCCATCTAGACCCATGATCAAGTATTCTTTCTGAGGCTCCAAGTGAAGGCGGCAAGAGGCCCGAACTAGGAAGTTTCGAGTCTGACCAGCAGTGGCCTTGGTGTCCTTAGCTGAGAGAATAATGTGCATAAAAGTTGTCAAAAAGTTAGGGAAGGCTAGGAGAGAAACAAGGTGAGAGGTTCAGCCTAGATCCTGATAGTTAACCACCCTGCTTCTGATGGGAGGTGCTCATGAGTTCTGTTTCTGGGCACCCAGGCTCCGAAGGGCAAGGGGATTTGTGTTCAGACTTGTGGCCCTGGGCCCTTCTTACTGAAGTGCAGGACTTGAATGATCTTGGTCTCAAAGAGGCGGAAAGCAGCTCTGCCATCTTCTCGAAGCACCTGAACCTGGAAGGCTGGGAGGGGGTGCAGAAAGGGAAGTTGGTGACTGACTACAAGACTAAGAAGGCTAGAAGTCAGGGCCAAAGAGACGAGACCACAGATAGGCTCGTGGGAGGAATAGGCAACATGAAGAGCTGAAGCCAGCTGAGCGGAGAGGAGGGTAGGACCAAGCCCGAGGAAAAGACTAACCATAGTCCACTCTGGGATAATAGCAGGCAAACTTCATCCTGTAACCATCCTGGTCCTGCAGCCCTCGCTCCAGGGCACGGCGCTGTCGAGGGCACTTCCCTGAGGCGGAGAGCCCGGTTGAGACGGTGGGTGGCCCCCCATAGCCCAGCCTCCCAAGTCCTACCCGAGGCCTTGCATCTCACCCTCAGCACACTGGCAGACGTCAGCAGAGCATAAGGTGGACAGGAGTTTGCTCTTACTTGGTGCGCCATAAAACACAGAACATTTGTGCTCTAGAGAAAGGCAGAGAGAGAGAAGAGAAAATTTAGGGCAATACCCTTCCTCTCTGCCTCCCTGTCCCTTGAGCGCCAAGACTCCCGGCCACCCTTCACTGCGCCAATTCCTGACGCCATGGAAGACTGCACTTACTGCAGCCGTCCCTGGATGCCAGGGCATATCTGGGGCTCACCTGGGCTGTAGTAGTCATACAGAGTTGCACTGGCAGGCTGAACTAGTCCCACAGCCACCTCTTGCACAGCTCCAAAGCCCACACACTCCCGGGAGGTAGGGACCTGGCAAGAGGGGAGGGGGAGTCAGGGACCCACTCCCCAGCTCACAGGCCACTGATTGCCTTTCCTTGGCCTGTTTGATTGGTTGCCACTAATCTTATCTTCTGTGTCCTTCACATTCTGGTACCTTCCTGACATCAAAACGCTAAGCAAGGTCTCTGATGACTTCCTTGCCAAGATGGTGTCCTTGTCCTAGGCCCTCCGCAGAGGGACATGGTTTTCTCTCCTCTGTGCCCCTTGAGTGACAACCCATCCCCTGCTCCTGGCTTCTAACCAAGCATTCCAGGCTGATGTGTCCCAAGCTGAACTTTCAGTACCTTGCATTAGGATTGTTTCAGAAATCGGAAGGTCTTTCAAGGGCCTCGGCCTGTCTTCAAACTGCCCTTCTGCAAGCCTCATCCTCTCCACTGCTAAGATGCTCCCCATAATATAAGGAGAGCGCCTAGCTCTGTTGTGGCTCATGTGGGCTCATTCTTGTCCTAATATCAAGAACCCTGGTCACGTGGCACAGCTGTCTCCTGAGAAATCTCAGGAATCCTGAATGGGACTCTACACGCTTAGGACCCCTGCTCCACGGTTCCCTCCCCTCCTCACTTCTCTCCTCACTCACCGAGTCAAAGTAAAGTAGGACATGGGGCCCATTCGTCTCAAAGTGACTCACATAACGGTCAGACAGGGCAGTCAGCTGTGGGGAAGAAGAGAGTCCCAGGTCATGGGATCTTGCATAGGACACACTCCCACCCTGACGACACAAGGCCCATGAGGTTGTTCTGAATGCCTGACCAGACCTTCTCCAGGTCAGCCTGCAGGGCGTGGAATCCACTCAGGAGAGTGATGTCCGCAATGGCCATGCCAGACAGCCCCTCCTTGCCATTCCGCCTGCCAAGACATGAGGCCTATTGTCCAGGTTGCCCAGCCCCCAGACTGGGTCTTGCCCTTCCTACCCCTGCCCTGGCCTGGGAGCTGCCCAGCACCCATGCAGTCCCCAGTGCCTACCAGATGCACACGGTATACTGCACTTTGGATTCCTGCTCCTCTGCCACCTTGGGGGCCTCCCTCCTGCGGCGGCTCCTCCGTCCCTCAAACAGCTGCAAAGGTGTCACAGGCTGAATGTAGGCAGCTGGGTCATCCCCGGCTGGAAACTCCTCATACTCATAGTCTTCATAGTCCTCATTGGCTTCCCCTGGGCAGGAAATCATTGGGAGGGGCTAGGAGGCTGCTCAGCCCACATCAGACCCCTCAGGCCCCAATACTCACTTGTGTACTCCACATAGCCTGTGACTGTCACCTCAAGCTGAAGGTCTTGGCAGGTTGTGTTCTTCATGTTCAGGACATTGTAGGTACGAAGGATCTGGATCAGCAAGGGATGAGAAGACACACAACACATGAAGCACACACATGAGGACTGGTCTGACCAGTTTGTAGGCTCCAGTCCCTCTAAGTCTTCTTCAGTCCCAACACATGAACAGCACTAAATGGGCTGCAGGAATGGGTAAGACATGAGACAGAGAGGGGAGGAGACAAAGCATCCTCAACGGCCAGCCCACTAGGTGGCGCACAAAGGAAGCTGGAATGGAAAGCTCAGGAATGACTTTTGGCCAAGGCTTCTGGCCAAGTCTTGAAGGAAGAAAATGAGTTTGTCCAGCTGGAAAGGAATCAGGCAAGGAGTTCTGTATAGATAAGAGAGCTGGACAGAGTGGTGGGCAGGACCTAACTGTGTGAGCCATAAGAGAGTAGGCAAGTTCTCACTCCGTGTGTGTGTGTGTGTGTGTGTGTGTGTGTGTGTGTGTGCCTTGAACTTAGGGCCTTGCACTCTCAGGTGGCTTTTTTGCTCAAGACTAGTATTCTCCCACTTGAGCCACACCTCCATTTCTGGACTTTCCTGCCTGGGCTAGCTTTGAAACTTGATCCTCAGATCTCAGCCCTCTGAGTAGCTAGGATGACAGGCATGAGCTACCAGCTCCCGGCTGAATCTGACTTTTTAAAAGACTAATCTGGTGTTTCTGGAGGTTAGTCATGGTGCCATGTGGACAGTGGATCAGAAGGGTGAGATGGAAGAGACAGTCAAGATATTCTCAGCAAAGGACCTAGGACACAAGTGATAAGGGCCTTGGGCAGCAGGGCAGCAGAGCAGGAGCTACTGGAGCCAGGGTTACTACAGGCCATTGGCCCCTAGAGTGGTAGCCAGACCCTGTGTGAAAGGGGCTCCCAGCAGGTGAGACATAAAAGCAAGAAGGGGTTGGGGCTGCAATGCTTATAGATCAGGGGGCATACCTAGGCTGAGGAACAGAAGTAACAGGCACTCAGAGACAGGGAGACAAAGCAAGTGGGAAGGCCCAAGATGGAAGCAGGACCTACCAACCCTGAGGTGGCTTCTTCCTCCCCTGAGCAAAAGTTCAGCCCACAGAGACTCCGTCAATGCCTGTGTCCTCCTTCCCGTACCCTCCACTCACCCTTCACCCAGCTACTGCCCAAGCCCGCAGCTCTCACCTTCACCCAGCTACTGCCCAAGCCCGCAGCTCTCACCTTCACCCAGCTACTGCCCAAG
>NW_012267418.1:1106779-1173964 GCF_000151885.1 Dipodomys ordii
GGTCCGGTCGTGGGGCCTGAACTCTGGGCCTGGGCGCTGTCCCTCAGTTCTTCAGCTCAAGGCTAGCGCTCTACCACCTGAGCCACAGCGCCACTTCCGGCTTCTTTCTTTTTTGCTTATGTGGTGCTGAGGAATCGAACCCAGGGCCTGAGGCATGCAAGGCAAGTGCTCTACCACTGAGCCACCTTCCCAGCCCAAGTGCTAAGATTTCTTGATTCTTCTTCTCCTTCTCCTTCTTTGTGCTGGTACTGAGATTTGAACTCCATGCCTTGCACTTTTGCTTGGCTTTTTTCCTTAAGGCTGATGCTTCCTGGTTCTACCTCTTAATCTTTCCTACTCACTTTTTCATCCTCAGGATTCTGTCTGTCTGTCTGTCTCTCTCTCTCTCTCTCTCTCTCGCTCTCCCTCAGCACCCCCAAGCATACTCCCAGGACCCTTTTGACCCTCACCACCAGTCTCTTGGGCCATGGCCATGAGGTTGTTATGGGCAACATCCCGCAGGTTCTGGGAGGCTGAGGTCAGTGTCAGGGCATAGGCCGTGATGGCGGCTGCATGGGCACCCAGGAGCCCCGCACTTGCCTTTTCCCCTAAGAATGAGTTTGCCTTTGAAATGGAGGCTTCCTAGAGGGAGGACAAAAACAGGGAAGAGGGTATTCATTGGATATCCAGATTCTTAGGAGAAAGAGGGACAGCTAGGAACCAGGGAAGGGCAGATACTCGAGCATTCGTACCACTCTCTGCTTCAACTGCTTTGCATTCTCATCTTGGAAGACAGCCAGGCCATGATGAAGGGCAATGACCACAAAGGCAGTGAGTGCCACGGTCTCGTCATTTCCTACCAAGCCCCCCTAAGTGAGAGGACAAGGAGATGTCGGTCAGGAGGGGAAGGGGAAGACACAGTCTTGCCACTGGCTCTTTGCCTGGCCTTCAGTATTCCCATACCTGCATGCCCCTGTGGATAACTGGACACGGGTCATGGAAGGAGCCATCTTCCTGCTGCTGAGACAGCAGCCACTGAGCTGTCTCCTGAAGCTTCTCAAGTGAGCCACCTACTTGTTCCTGGGCCAAGCTCAGAACCTTCAGCACAAAGGCTGTAAGCCTAGAGGAAAGAAAGGAATGGATGGTTAGAGTTGGGCAGTGGGGGACTCAGCCTCACCCTTCAGACTCCTTGCTGTTCACCCTCCCACTGCCCTGGCCCTCTGAGACCTGGAGACACACACACACACACACACACACACACACACACACACACCGCCTCACCAGGTGCTGCTGTCCCGGTGCTGGAGACACACACACACACACACACACACACACACACACACCGCCTCACCAGGTGCTGCTGTCCCGGTGCTGGAGACACACACACACACACACACACACACACCGCCTCACCAGGTGCTGCTGTCCCGGTGCTGGAGACACACACACACACACACACACACACACACACACACACCGCCTCACCAGGTGCTGCTGTCCCGGTGCAACCAGGCCCCATAGGAACCATCTTTCTTCCGAAACTGCTGGATCCGCATGTAGCCTTGAAGAAGAAAAGTAGTTCCTCAGCTCAAACTCACTCTTCCGCAGTCTGTGCACAGGGCCATGGCTCTCCATTCCCCTGCTTCTTTTCTCTAGCCTCCAGAGCTGCCCTCTTTCATGAACCGTCCTCTCCAGCCCCCACTCCTGCCTGCCCCTGTACTCAGAACCTTTCTGGATAAGATCCACAGCGTGATCCTTGGTCTCAGGTTTCAGTTTGCTCCATTGTTCTGTCTTGTCCAGGTAATGGGAAGCAGCCAAAGTTGGGGCCAATAAGGTCATGGTTTGTTCTGCACAGCCCTGAGGAAGCCTCAGGAGGGAGGTCAGGCCTCCTGGGGACAAGGCCCCCTCAGAGCCCAAAGTCTCCAATGGATCTGAGGCTATGGAAGAAAGAAAAAGAAATACAAGACTGGATCTGAGCTCTTAAAGCCAGAGGGTTAAAAAAAAAGGGGGGGGGGGTCCTCAGGCTTCCTGTAGGCCAAAGGTGCCCACTGGAAAAGGGCTGGGTGACAGTCTCACCTGTAACCCTGACAAAGCTGCTAAAATCTCCATCAGGGACAACATTGGGATCAGAGCTTCCAGGAATTTCCAAGCTTCGGCCTCGGTAGTCTGGGGAAAGGGGAAAGGGAGGCAGTGTGTCGCCATCCAATTCTCTGCACCCTATAACCCCAATTCAGGAGGAAGCTGACAGGTGGGAGAGAAGGGTCACTCACCCAGGGGATTGAGTTCATAGGTGATCTCCTCTAAGTATTTAGCCCCTTCCTTCTGTCTCAGGAAAAACATAGCTGTGAGGACTCAGACCCTGTCCTGACAGGGTCAAGGACCCTGAGACAGAGTTGGGGCATAATTGTAGATGATGTGAAGTGATCAAAGTGTTGGGTTTGGGTACTGGAATCCTGGCTTGGCCAACAGAGTGCTGAGGACAGGGGGACCTGAATCTGGGATCGTCCACTCACCTCAATCTTCAGAACCTTGGACACTGCGTCCCCTGTAGGGAATTCAAGGGACCCTCGAGCTACCACCTTCAGGGATATATCAGCAGCTGCCGTGGGCACCACAGAGAAAGCAACAGGCCGGGCCGAACCCGCAGGCACAAGTACTTGCTGGGCCAACCCTCCGCCCCCAGCCAGGCACAGCCCCTCCACTGGGGAGACTTGGACGCTCACCTGAGAACAAGGAAACAGATTCGCAGAGCTCCAGCTCAATCAGGCTTCCCATTCTACCTGTCCCTCACTCTCCACCCTCATGTGGGAGACTTCCCATGGGGCCTCACGGTCAGGTTTTTATTCAGGTAGTTGTAGAGGACGGGTCGAAGCTCCAGCTGCTCAAAGCGGCGCACAGAGACTGGCAAGCGGAGGTGCAGATGGAACTCCCGGAACACCCGGAGCTGGGCTGGCTTGGCCACACACAGGCCTGATTGGTGGAGGACATGGGAGAGCAGAGGTCAGAGGTGGGAAGTATCAAGACTTCAGGGCTATAGGAGGTGGACAGGGAGTGACCTGTTCTCTGGCCCAGGCTAGATGTATGCTAGTACAGAGAGCTGGATCCCTAGACCCATGCTAATAACAAAGGGCTTGGCAGGTTAGGGCGATGTAAGATGGGTGGCCTGAGGCCTAGGCAGGTCAACTTCACCTTTGCTCTTGGATAGGCTCACACCATGGATCTCCCATGTGGTCAGAGAGTCAGGGAGCCATAGTGTCAATCTGTGGTGAAAAGGTAGAAAACTTCCATTATCCCAACTAGCTCCAGACACAGCCCAAAGACAAGGCCAGCATCTTCCCTCCGGCCCCCATCACACCCTTCCCCCAGGTCCTCACGTTTGGGACTGGTCCACTGCCTCCACTCTCCAGAGCCAGTTCTCTGGAAAGAAGCTGCGCACCAGAATGTCATCTTCATCCATCAGTTCCTCCTCTTCCAGGACCTCCAGGACTAGGGACAGTTGGAGGACAGGTTTGTAGCGGGACCATGTGAGCCTTTTAGGTACGGCTTCCTGTTCCTCCAGCCCTACCGGGCTCCTCCTTACCTCGAGCCAGGCTCGCTTTGCCCCTGTTCCGCATTGTCTTTCTCAGGCTCTCAGCAAACTGGCAACAGGACAGGAAGGGCTCTCGACAGTCTGGCTGTCGCACTCGAGCTGCCCGCTGCTCACAGGTGCGTGTCATGGGCAGTCGTGTCAGTCCATCGTGGCAGCAGCGCTTAGCAACTGGGGAAGCATACTGGCCCACTGCAGGGCATGGGAGTGGGGAGCGAGTATGAGCAAACAAAGCCTCAGCCCCACCATAACCCCGAGATCCACTAGGACTTGTCTCAAGATCATGAGAGGTCCATGAGAGAGGCACTGGCTCATCCACTTTCAACCCCAAAACTTAGCTCCCTAACTCTGAACATTTTCTGTTAACTTGCTGAGGAACAGAAGAGAGAGAGATCCCCATCCTGACTCCCAGACACTCGGCCAACTGAAGTAGCTACTTGGGCATCCATAACTCACACTTCTCACTAATTGCTTTTTGGAAGTTCACATTTCTCTTTTGCCGGGTTTTCTTCTCCTTGGGACAGCTCAGACCTGGCAGAGAGCAAAACAATCAGCTGAGCGATAGAGGACCTCCTAACTTGCCTCCCTTTCCTCCGCTTGGCCTTCCCACCCCTCTAGTCTTTGCCCCCATAAGCCTTATCTCCCCCCGTCCACTCCTCCACTTCTTACTCTCTCTAATTGGGGTCAATTGGCTCCCATCAGAAAAGGCTAGCCCCACTGCCTGGAACACCTGAAGAGCATTGTCCCCGCCTCCGGGGCTGCACCCGAGGTTGTAGCTGTTCATGACTTCAAAGACCTGATAAGAAAAGGCCGGGATGCTTGGGCACAAAAGTGGCTCAGAGGCAGGACCACCCATTCAGCTATGGAAGAGAGGGCAGAGCACAAACAAAGAATGAGGAATTAGAGTAGGAAAATCGAGGTCCAAGGCTGAGAGGATGAGGACAGATAAGGAAGGGCCCAAGTGAGATCTAAGAATTGAGCTCACAGCTTAAGCTCAAGGAAGGAAGCAGAGAGGCAGGAAGATAGGGGAGAAGGCTTGACAAACCTTGCCCATGTCAAGGGGTTTATGGGACCTGCCACCCACAGCATACAAAGCCGTATCCACGGCTCCCAGCGCCACCAGTGCCAAGGAATCTGTCTGTATGTGGAGCTTGGCATTGTCCCCATTGCGATACTCCTTAGAACCATCCAGGTTAAGCTCCAGCTGGTGCAAACGAAAGGTAGGGTCAGTGGGAGTGGGGTCAATCAGCTTCTTTCAGCCCTGTGCATCTTCAAGTGTATCCCCATGGTCTGTGGGCAATTGCTCGGCTCCCCTATATTAGCACAAACACATCCCAACACTCTTCTCTTCCAACCTGTTACCTTGCCCTCACAGGCCCCGGCCTGTACATCCACTCGTAGAGAGTTGGCCACTGGGTGTCCTCTATGATAGTAGAAGGCCACAAAGTAGAAGGAAGGTGCCAGGTGATGGTCCACAAAGATGGAGACTGAGGTCAGGGTCCTCCTGGGCTCTCGACTGATAAACACAATCTCACCCCGGGAGAGGATCTGGACCAAGAAGAGGAGAAGCAAGAGTGGCTTCTTTTTCATTATATATCTTTTTTTTTTTGGGGGGGGGTCCGGTTGTGGGGCCTGAACTCTGGGCCTGGGCGCTGTCCCTCAGCTCTTCAGCTCAAGGCTAGCGCTCTACCACTTGAGCCACAGCGCCACTTCCAGCTTTTTTCTTATGTGGTGCTGAGGAATCGAACCCAGGGCCTCATGCATTGCAAGGCAAGCGCTCTACCACTGAGCCACCTTCCCAGCCCCTCATTATATATCTCTAGCCCTGAAACGATGCCCAGATGGTCCAAAGGGCTTTACTGCACCCTGGAATGGCTCTACTCCCCAACTATGCGTACCATGTAGTAGTAGTGAGAGAAGGTAGCACCACTGATGCCCACAGTTTGCAAGTTCAGGATGAAAGTATCTCCAACACGAGGGGGGTGAAGATCCAACCGCTGAATAGACAGAAAGCCAGGCCCTCCTGGGGGTGGGGCTTGTACCATGAGCTTGGCTATGGCTGGATAGAGGGAGCCTGCAGACACCTGGAGACACAGGAGGGTTGGGGTAGGGACAATGGCAAGGGACAAAATACCTGATCCCTGCTCCCGAGCTGAGCTATGGCCCCTCAGGAACTAGCTCACCCTCCTTCCCTTCCCACCCACCACCCTCATAGGTAAGAGGAACTCTACCAAGAGCTGCAGATCTGTGGTGGCGTGGGGGATCGTGATGGGAATGCTGATTTGGCCAGTCCCATCTGTGTTCTGCTGAAAGTCTTTGAGTGTAGAAACAGATCCAGAAGACAGTGTGGCAGAAACTTTGACAGGAATGTCAGAGGCTGGGGAACCTGACACTTCTCGGACCATGGCCTATATGGATGGGAGAAGGACCAGTAAAAGAAAGTGGTCAGCAAGATGGTGGACCCTTCTGACCCACACACACTCCCCTCCCATCCTTCCCTTCCAAGAGAAACCTGCAGCAGGAAGGGGGCCCCAGGCACGAGATGTCGCTTGGTGTTGCTAAGATCCAAGGAGAAGGGAGATGACACAAAACGCCAGGAAGTGAGTTCTGCTTCTTCCATCTCCCCCCCTGCAAAACAAAGGGCAGAGAGCTCCTAGGAGGAAAGGAACAGAGCATGGCAGGCAGTGGGGGGTGGGGGAGCGTGGAGGGAACCCAATCATTTCCCTTAATAGTGAGTTCCTCAGAGTATGGGAACCTATTCATCTCCACATTGGTTGAAATCCGACACAGGCTCCAGATGTGTGTAACATGTAATTACTGGATAAGTGAGTGGATGAATGACTGAATGAACAAAAATAAATAAACTGAGATGGGCAAAGAAGTAAAAAATCATGCAGCGTTTAAGAGAAATGATTTCTTGGGTTTTCCTAATTTGGGCCCGAGGAAAGCTGACACAAGTTAGGGATAATGCTGATGGTGAAGAATAGGGCCAGCATTATAATGTGGATCTTAAAAGTCCCCGCCAAAGGTCAGGCTTAGGTCCCAGCACAGCACTATTAGGAGGTGATAAACCTTTCAAAGACAGGGTTGGGGGGAAAGTCTTTAAGTCATTGGGGGGTGCCCTCCAAGGGGACAATGAGACTCCAGATCCTCCTTGTTCCATCTCCTGGCATGGAGTGAGCATTTTGGTTCTGTCACACACTCCCTGCCACAATGAGCTACCTCATCACAGAGCCGACAGATCACACACTAGAACCTCCAAATTCCTAAGTTGAAATAAACCTTTTCTTCTTTATAAGCTGATTTTCTCACGTATTTGTTACAGGAATGGAAAGCTGACTAATACAGTCAGCTCAGAGGGAACACAGGTAAGGGGCTGGAGTTATAATAAAAGAAAGTCACCCACCTGGAGACTCAATGATGGCTGCTGCAACATAGAGGCGCAGTCCAAGAAGGTCAGCGATACTAATGCCAAGCTTCTGCAGAGCACCCTGGACCTCAGCCTTTGAGAGGGAGATGTGGTTCTGGCCATCCACCAACTGAGACACAGGAGAAAACAGAAAGTAGGGTGAGACTGAAGGTCCCCATTTCTCCTCTCCAGTACCAAACCCCTATCTCCATCCTACCTTGTTTTGGGTCTCCAGTCCCCGCAGGAAAGACTTTTGGCCATCTTCATCCAGGAGCGCAAAGCGCACATATGCCACCCCCTGCACAGGCTTCCCATACATGTACCTGTTGCCATAAGGAGAAGGTGGACCAAAGGATGGGGGAGATAATGATCCAGAAGAGAGGGAAACTGGGAGCCTGTTCACTTGTAAGGGGGGCCCAGGAGCAGAACCTATTTGGGGAGTGGGTGTTACCTGGCCTGGATGTCTAACTGGATTTCCCCAAGGTTGTCAGGAGTAGTCAGGATATAGGGCTTCTCAGGAATGATCTTCACTTCAAAGTTGGGAAGAACTGGCCCAGGGTAAAGAGGCAAGTAGGTCAGACCCTAGTGAAAGGACCAGTGGCCCCATATCTATACTCCTAGCTACTCAGGAGGCTGAGATCTGAGGATTGCAGTTCAAAGCCAGCCCAGGCAGAAATGTCTGTGAGACATTTTTTTTTTGGTGGGGGGAGGAGGGATGAGGGAAGAGGAGGACCCGGTCGTGGGGCCTGAACTCTAGGCCTGGGCACTGTCCCTCAGTTCTTCACCTCTAGGCTAGTGCTCTACCACTTGAGCCACAGCGCCATTTCTGGCTTTTTTTCCTGTTTATGTGGTGCTGAGGACTCGAACCCAGGGCCTCATGCATGCAAGGCAAGCGCTCTACCACTGACTGAGCCACCTTGCCAGCCCGTCTGTGAGACTCTTATCTCCAATTAACCACTCCAAAGCCAGAAGTGGAGCTGTGGGCCCAAGTGGTTGAGCACTAGCCTGGAGCAAAAATAGCTCAGGGATAGTGCCCAGGCCCTGAGTTCAAGCCCCACAACTAACAAAAAAACAACCACACACAAAAAAACTCCCTTTCCATCGGGGCTTCCCTGCCCCTTCTACCCTCTCACCTCTCATTTCCTTCACCAAAAGAGCAGGGCTCACCATATTTTTTCACCTCAAACTGGGTGCTGCTGTTGGATTCCATGCTATCTGAGAATCGGGCTGAGATTTTCCAAGTCCCTGGTCTAAAAACAGACAAAGAAGGGATTCAGCCTACCTGAGCAGGTGGGTCATAAACATCCAGGACCCTGAAGCCCTAGGAAAGAAGCTGGGAAGGCAAACCAAATGTCGAGGAGGGCCATGCTCAGGGCATCTGAAAGGTAACTGTGTGTTGGAGATAGAGAGCCCCTGGGCAAAGGAGAATTGGAGTGTCTAGATCAGGGAGGGGACGGAACACCCTCAGTTCAGGGAAGCTCACTCTGAGATGTCTGGAATCACAAAGTCATCCTGCAAGATGGACGTGGGAACATAAACCTCCTTCTTCCGTACAAGGAGGCCATGAGAGTTCTGCAAGAGCAGCAGAAATGGTCTCAAGTGGGAGATCACATACAAGAAGTACGGTCAAGAAGGCCAGAGGTCAGGGACTCACCTCCACCATAACTGTGAGAGTGTCAGTGGCTGGGCGCATCTTTTGATCGAGTGCAAAGACCCGGTACCTAACTGGAAGTGGAAATGAGAGAGGGCTGAGCAGGAATCTATATGTTACAAAGGGAGGGTGAGCTTAATTCCAAGGTGTAAAGCTTGCTAACAAGTCCTAAGTGGGCAGGGAGGGAGGTAAAGAAGAGGCCTGAAGACTGAGGCTCACCCCGCTGGCCAGGGTTATAAATGGGCTGGTCAGTCTGCAGAAAGAGGTGCCCCCGGCGAGAAGAGAAGAGCAAGTTGACACCCTGAACATCTGTCTTCCTGGAGAGAGAGTTCTTCAGCCATGGAGTCTGGGCCACCAGCTGGACTTCAGGGTTTCTGTGCAGTTGGGAGAGTTTACAGTTCATTACATCCCTGATGGAGACCTGTCAAGAAAAGGAGAGAAGGTCAGACAGCAGAAGGAAACAAAGACCAAGATAGAAACACCGAAGAGTCTATGGGAATGGAAAAAGAGGAAGGAGGCCAGTGAGGAAGACAAAGTCATTTAGAGGGTATGAGAGCATTACCGGAAGGCTGAGGAGTACCAAGTCTTTTTCTGAACTGAGGGTGAAGTCCTTCTTCGGGGAGCAAGGAACATTATTGTTACTTGGGTTTCTCAGGAAGACATGTCCTTTTACTACTTGTCCCGGGGGTGCGTCAAGGAGCTGTATTCCCACCGACAGGGGAGTTCTTAGCTTTGCCACAGAAGGAGAGAACAGGAGCAACCTAGAGAGAGTGGTGAAGGATAGCAGTTAGACTACCAGACACATGCACCCTGGCATCCCCTCACTTTTGAATCAAACCCCATCTCCAGTTCTGCCCCCCCCCCATCCAAGCATTCAATATCTTGAGTATCTTGCCCCAGGACCTGGGCTCCTGAAGAGACAAAACAAAAAAACTGGATGCCCAGATCAGTCCCCAGAGGAGCCTCATGACTGGAGGCTCCAAGAGGGATCTGGTTTGTCTGTCTGCTCCCCTCTGGTCAACCTAGGGCTTAAAACAGAGTTGACTCTGGACCTTGCCCCTCCCCTAGCCTGTCTAAGCCGGGAAACCACGTGATGGGCAAGAAATGCAACTGGCCCCAGGCCCAGTGATTGGGGGAGCAGCCTGGACACCAGGGTCCCTGAGGGAGTCTGAAGAAATCTTGGCCCAGAGACAGATCTTGTCCTTCCTTGTTAACTCCCTCATTCCAATACTGGGCCCCTTCCCTTAACTGAGTACATCTCTGTGCATGTTATGCAAGCAAATGGGCTTGCCTATGTGTAAGCCCACAGTGGCTGAGATATACAGGGCATTTAAAGGTCCCAGCAAGCCAGGGATGGGCTTCGAAGCCACTGACCTGTTTTACCACAACTCAAACTGAACTTCTGTGACCCCCAACAGGAACTCTGTGGTTCAGGACATCAGGTGCATCCACACCACACACAAGAAGAGCCTGAATGTCAAGAAACCCTGTATTTTCTCAATAATAAGTCAAATTTCAGGCCTAAGTTTGGCGCTTTTTTTTTTAACCTCTAGATGAGACACCTGAACACACATGACAGTACACAAAGACACCCAGAAAATTTCATGGACAGAAGTACTTTATTTATCAGTTTCAACCAAACATGTAGGGCAGATGACCCTGCCTCTTTCCCCAGCCTTCTTTCCCAGGCTCCCCAGCAGTCCCACCTTTTTATCCCAAGACAGAGCAACAGCAGTACCCTCTCCATGACAGACAGCATATATAGTTTTGGCACAGTTTCTAGCTTCACATACGTGGAAGAGCAAAGGAGCTCTGCCCACAGCCCACCACAAGTCAGAGCCCAGGCTCCCAGCAGCAAACCTATTTGGTCCTCTGTGCCCATGAGAGCCCAGCACCTGTCCTAGTGCCCAGGCTCCCTAAAGCAACTCTGGCCTCAGTCACCACTGGGAAGTACTTTCAGGACCCTTTAGCCCCACTTCAAGGCACTGCGCAAGGATCAGAATCCTCACGTGTCTGGCAGGCGGAGGAGGGTTCCAGAGGTAGTGGAGACACTGTGAATGAAAAACACAATATTGGAGTAAGCTTCCTGGGCCCAAAGTGTGGACCTCAGGACTTGACAAAGGGTGTTCCTGGGCTTTCCTGGTCAATGAAGCATGAGCCAGGAGGAAATCCAACTCTGAGCATTGCTCTGTCATCAGACAGAGGACAGAGGGATACTCACCAGTCTACCAGCTGCGCTCCAATGAGATCATGGGCATGGTAGGTAAGGCCTAGCCGTACTGCAGAAGGTGCCCGCCGGCTTAGGAGCTCTGATAGGAGCAGCTCTCGGTACTTAGCCTTCCGAACCATGCCAAGGACAGCCTGGCGTCCTGGAGAAGGGATCCAGGAGAGGGGAAAGGTGAAGAGGCCTGGAGAGCCACCGATGGGTGTTCTTAAGGAGCTGAGGACTCAAGGATACCTTTAACAAAGTACTTGATGAATCTCCCAGCTCCAGGCACAGCTAGCCACCAGCTGCCAGCATCACGGACTGTGAGGACTCCAGCATTCACCAATTGTCTATGGGAGGGGAAGAGAGATGCAGCCTGGACTCTGAGAACCATCTTTCCTCCCCATCTATTCATGTTTGGACACTAGTCTCCAGAAACAGGCAACAATGCAAGAGGAAGCAGCTAAGAAAATGCAAGCGGGGGCAATGTGTGTTCACACTTTGTCGTTTGCCACCTCTGTTACCCCTGCTGGCTTCATTGGCCCTGCCTGGAACTCCCTCCTGTCACTAGTACATTTTCATTAAATCAGCTTCTCCTCAGATGCCCTCCCTGAGCACAAGCCCTGAAACACACTGAGGAAAGACTTCTCTGGGCCAACTCAGGCCTATGCAATCTCACCAGAGTTCCTGCCACATTTTACTACCATTACTACCAGTATCTCCTTCCCTAGAGAAGATCAGTACTTGATATTTAGGATGCTTTCATATTCATAATTACTAACTAGGAGGCCAGAGCTAGATATGACTCCCTTATACTTACTTAATCCTTGTATATGTTTTCTCCCAGGGTGGGGGTGGAATGTTTTGAGATGGGGTCCTGCTATTCAGTTCAGGCCAGCCTTAGCCTTATGATCCTTCTGTTTTCAGGCTCTTGAGTGTTGCCTGGCTTAGGGGGCTTTTTTGAATGGGAATGTTAGACATCGCAGCTCCTGCCCATCTCTATCCTCTTAGTCCCAGTATGATTAACACCAGACATTTATGGTTCCTGACAGGCCCCATATGCATTTAATAAGCCCCCTGTTCTCTTGAACTGTAATCTAGGACTCTTTCCAAGACCCCATCTAAAACAGGCCTCCTCTCTCCCAAGGAGAAGAATAAGCAGGTCATTTTATTAAATAGAAGAGCCAAACCTTTTTGGAAAGTTCACTAAAAAGTCAGGATGGATTAGATTAGAGGGAGGCTGGGAAGTCCCTTTTGATCCCACAATTCTCACGTGATCTCTGGGTCCCTGAAGCCAAAAGTCTGTGTCATTTGGTCCTGCTGGAAACTAAGATCCCCACAGGCTGGAAGTACTGAGGTCAGGAACTTCTGCACTGCCCCAGCATATGGTCGACCATCGCAGGCCTTGAGGACCTGGAACCAGAGATCAGATTCCAGATTCATGGCCTAGCTCCCCTCCACCTACCCCCCACCCCCTCCACCAGGACAGTGTCTCTTCTTGGTTCTCCTGAGGTTATTTTCTTTTTGATTCTCTCTCTTCCTTCTCTTCCTCTTGTCTTGCATGCTCGCTCTCTCTCTCTCATTGGTTGTGGGATTGAACTTGAGTCCTGGGTGCTATCCCTGAGCTTTTATGCTCAAGATTAGTGCTCTACCACTTTAAGCCACAGCTCTACTTCCAGGTTTTTGGTTAACTGGACATGAGTCTCATGAACTCTCCTGCCCATGCTGGCTTTGAACCAAGATCCCCTGATCTCAGGCTCCTGAGTAGGTATGAGCCAAGAGTACCCAGCTCTCCCTCTCTCATTTTACTACTTACCAGGGCCTTATTCCTTCTCCAGTAGGGTGTGGGGTAAGGAAATGTTTTCTTTTTACTTCCATTTCTTAATTTCCCTGCCCCCCCTCCTTCACCTTCCCATCTATCACACAACACACACACACACACACACACACACACACACACACACACAGAGTCACACATACTCTGGTCTTGTAGTCCTCAGTGTAGATAATTCCATGGGCATCCAAGTCGAAGCCCAGCTGGATGATTCTGATTTCGCCACACTCTTGAAGCTCCTTCTGTCTCCAGAGATGGGAGTAGAAAGAAGGAGGTCAGGGTAAGATTATATTTCGAGCATTTGGGAGCAGAGAGATTTTTGCTTGCCAATACTGGGCACATTTTTATTGTGTGGGAAGGTAGGTCAAACAGCTTTTCCAGGTACTTGCCCACTCTACCATCCTGCCTTATGAGTTGTCTGTCAATCAATATGTATTTTCCAAGACTAGACCCATGCCAAGCACGAAGATAAAATACTAATTAAGATGGGCACGAAGATAAGACTAGACCCATGCCAAGCACGAAGATAAAATACTAATTAAGTGGCTCACACTTAAAATGCTACGTTACTCAGGAGACTGAGATCTGAAGATAATGTTCAAAGCCAGCTCAGGCAAGAAAGTCCATGGGACACTTATCATCAATTAATCAGAAAAGAAAGAAAGAAAGAAAGAAAAAACAGAAGTAGAGCTGTAGTTCAAATGGTAGAATACCAGCCTGGAATGAAAAAGCTAAGGGACATCACCCAGGCTCTGAGTTCAAGACCCAATAACGGTGCAAAACAAAAACGAACGTACAAAAACACCATTGGCCCTATCACTAAGAACTTAGCAGTCTCATGTTCGCTTCAGCAGCACATATACTAAAATTGGAACGATACAAGAAGATTAGCATGACCCCTGCGCAAGGATGACATGCAAATTCGTGAAGCGTTCCATATTAAAAAAAAAAAAAAAGACCTTAGCAGTCTCAATTTAGGGTGGTAGAAGGTAAGAGGAAAGGATAAAATATTTAAAACAAGAATATAAAAGGACTGCTGCTTGTAGGAATACAACAAAACCAAACCACCTATGCTGAAACATTATCTTCAAATATTTGCTATAATACTCTTTTTAAAAAATATCTCTTTAAGCATTAAAGAGCTTACAAAATGAAATTAGACTAACAAAAATCAAAATAGGAACTCAGAAAGAATTGAAACATGAAAGGCACTTGCTGATCTAAGCAAATCTGGTCAGCACAGAGCCAAAAATAACTTCGTTACACAAGAAACAAAACTCAAAAGAAACAAACCATAGCCAGGCGCCAGTGGCTCACGCCTATAATCCTAGCTACTCAGGAGGCTGAGATCTAAGGATCATGGTTCAAAGCCAGCCTGGGCAGAAAAGTCTGTGAGACTCTTATCTCCAATAAACCACTCAGAAAACTGGAAGTGGTGCTATGGCTCAAGTGGCAGAGTGCTAGCCTTGAGCTGAAGAGCGGAGAGACAGCGCCCAGGCCGAGTTCAAGTCCCGAGACAGATTAAAAAAAACAAAATAGAACATAAAAGACACATGGGGCTAGTGCGCTGTGTGTGTATATATGTCTGTCTATCTTTCTCTGTCTCTCTCTTCCCCCCCAAACTAATTACATAAGAAGAATAAATTCTACTGCTCTCCACCATAGCAATAGATGGCAATAGTTCATAACAATTTATTACATATTTTATAAAGAAATGGCTGAGGTTATAGTGCAGTGATACAGCATTGGCTGACATTTTAAAAAGAGGATGGAAGAGAAAAATGAGAGTTTACAGGTTCCCAACAGAAATGCTAACTACCCTAACTGGTCCTTTTACATTATACACATGTAACAAAACATCATCATACACTATTAATATGTGCAATTATCTTATGTCAAAGACTGCCTTTAAAAACATCCATAAAGCCAGGCGCTGGTGGCTTATGCCTGTAATTCTAGCTACTCAGGAGGCTAAGATCTGAGGATTGCGGTTCAAGGCCAGCCCAGGCAGGAAAGTCTGAGAAACACTTATCTCCAATAAACCACCAGAAAATTGGAAGTGGCACTGTAGCTCAAGTGGTAGAGCGCTTGCCTTGAGCTGAAGGACAGCGCTCAGGCCCAGAGGTCAAGCCCCACAACTGACAAAAAATAAAAATAAAAATAAATAAAAAAATCCATAATCCATAATGCTGACATAAAGGCTAAGATGCAAAATATCAGTGGAAATCATAAAAAGACTTGAAAATGTCCAAGCAGAAAATCTAGGTCAGAAAAATAAATGAAATTATGACTTGATAGATGTGTTGAATACATTAGGGATAGCTGAATAAAAAGCTATTCAGCTGTGAGGGAGATCTTAAAAACTACCCAGAATAAAAAAAAAAAAAAAAGTAAAGAATTAAAATACTGAAAACACAAAAGACAGTCATAAAACTTATAAAATACAAAAAGAAGGGTCAAAGTATATTTGATTCCCAGAAGAAAGAAAAGGGATAAAGTAGAGGAAATATTTGAAGTCATTAACAAATCCACAATAAAGAAAATATTAGTCCAATTCTCATAAACTCACAGAACAAAGGAACAAATTAAGTGAAACAATAGAACATTTCAACAATATCAGTTGTAATGGTATACATATCATTTTCAAAATATTATATATATTACATATATGTTACTTGGCAAAACTAACATGTATGTAAGGCAAACCTCAAATTTCAAATGACTAAAATTATACAATGTGCATGCTCTCTGGCCACCAATGTCATTTATGCCAAAAATCTGTAACAAGGTTAGAACAAAGTTTTGGAAATTATGACATACCTTTCTAATCAACCCAATGAATCAAAGGAAAAGATTCACAAAGGAGGTTAGAATATACTTCTAACTTGTAAATAAAAATACATACTAAAATTTACTACTTATATATTAATATTTAGAGGGAAAGTACAGACTTACATGTTATAGAAAAGATGAAATTTAGCAAGAAAAAATAAAGTGAAAATCCAAAAGAGAAAATAGAAAACATGCATAGAAATCAACAATGCAAAAGGTTGATTCTTGTTGAATTTTTTTATTCCATTTTAGGTGGGTTTTTCTTTTTGTTTTGAGTCAGGCAAAGTCTTGCTATGTAGCCAAGGCTGGTTTCAGATTCCTCTTCCTCTATTTTCCCTTACATCAGTGGATCTCAAATTTAAAAGCAATAGTTCAAAGATGTAGGTTCCCATATCCCTTCTCAAGAGATCATCTCATTATCCTTGGGTGTGTCCCAGGAATCTCAATTTTCTAAATAAGCAGCCCAGGCAGTTACTAACATTGCTTTGAATGCTGGTGTCTCCCAGAATTGTGGATTTGGTCCTAATATCTTGTCATACCTCTTGATCTCTTTGGCGATCTTGCAAAACACTGCTCCACAAAGTACATATACATATATATGCATATATATGCCCATACTTTGTATGTGCACACACAGACCTGTATGTGTTTTTCTGGAGAAGAATAGCCATAACTTTCAGAGGTTAGAAATCACACCTCTACTCTTCCTGCTAGATCTGACTCACATCCACAAACTGAATCACTATTCAGGCCTCCCTCACTTTCGTTTCTCTATCACTGGCAAAGAATTACCTGCAACAGTCATATCCACCTGTCCACCACGGTTGCCTTTGGATGCTCCACAGGCACCTTCAAATCAGCTTGTACCTCTACCCCCAACAACTCAATGTTTTCCTTCTATATTTACTTTGGGAAATCTGGGAGTTATACCCCTAGCTTTTCCCCACTCTCCGCTTGCCTCACTCAGATTCTTCCTCCCTCCCACATTCCCGTTACTTGGGCCGTCAGCAGTTCTCAGCTGCAGTATCTTCAGAAATGATCTCGATGACTGCACTACCTCCAGTACACCTAATACCCCATTCCTGATCCTGCTTAACATTCTCTACCAGCTTATCTTCTGCAGTGTAAGACAGAAGAAACAGCACTGGTGGGCGAGATCCTATAGGGACCTTACGTCTGATTGCCTTCCAAAGCTGTCTGCTTGAACCATGCGTCATGACCGCTCTCCCCAAAGCCTGGCTCTTTCATTTCCTTCACTTCGCCTAATGCCTGCTGTGTGGCTGGCAGACCAACTGAAGGTCTGAAGGACAAGGCACTTCGCAAGTGGCCGTGAAGCAGGGCAGGGGCCTCTATCGGTCGCTCGGATGCCCCTCACCAGCTGCCGGTCGGCCATCGTCCGATCGGGCACGAGGCTGTACACCTGGCTCCTCAGCACGATGGGCGGCAGGGCATCCTCGAACAGGCCTCGCGGGAACAGCTGCGCTAGCTCCGCCACTGCCCCGCGCGCCGACCCTAGGTGGAGAGACCGAGTCATTAAGACGAAACTAAGGCGGGGTGGGGAGCCAACTACAGGGAGCTGGGGACCCAAAACGCACCGGGACCGAAGGGAGGCCCCGGCCCGTTGGGGGTCTCCAGCCCGGCCCCGAGGCTGCCGCGGTTACCTGACTCGCCCCTCAGAGGATCCACTTCCACAGGGCCTCGCTCCCGCCGCCTCTTCAGTCCGAAGGTCTCCGGAAGCAAGCGACGCCGCTTTCGGTTCATAGCCCGGGATTTGGTGGTACTGGACCAAGGGGGAGAAATTGATGAAAAGGCTGGTGAAAAGAGAATCTTCCGGCGCACGGCAGTGACGCACGGCCCCGCTGGGCGGTGCTCTCCAGAGACCACGTGACCTAATGTACCGCCCCCGCCCCTGCCCCCGCGCGCACCATGTGACGATAAAGGAGGCGTTGCTAGTTCTCCCTCCGGCCAATGCGTGAAGGGAAGTGTACACCCGGCTACGGCTCCCCACCTGCCACCGACCGATTGGCTCTGAGAACCGTGGCCACGTTGGGCTCAAATTCCTGGTGTAAACCTTACTGCCCCTCCCCGCCCCGAGGGATCTGCCTACAACAGTCGCTGAATGAATGCGTCATCCGGAGCAGAAAAACCACCTTTGCAACCTTCTTCGGCTTTTGACGCGATTACCCTGACGTCATAGCCTCGCGGAGTTGAAAGTCAAGGTTGGGGGGCTTTGAGGTAACCAGATCTTTCATCCGCGCCCAAACTTCCTACCTTGTTTGCGTTAGGGAGAACCTCAGGAGTGGGGTATAGGCAAGGAAAAGCACTGTTGAGCACTTGATTGGCTGAGGGGCTGGGGCCTGTTTGCTTCACGACCAAAACCTGGGAGGATGCTTGCTTGGTCCTGACCTACCCTGTAACGTGCACTTTTTCCCTCGCAGGGCCTCATGGATTCCACAGGGACTAGGAAGAGAAGTGCTGAGAAAATAGAAGTAGCCGAGCCTCAGAACAAACTCCCTTGCTCAGCACCTTCATTGTCCACAGAACCTGCTCTGTACTCTGGATCCTTTCCTTTCTACCGGCGCCCTTCTGAATTAGGCTGCTTCTCCCTGGATGACAAGCGTCAGTACTATGGAGATGCCCGAGCCCTCCGCTACTACAGCCCACCCCCCACCAATGGACCAAGCCCCAACTTTGACCTCAGAGATGGTTACACTGACCGATACCAACCTCGGGATGAGGAGATCCAAGAGAGGCTTGACCACTTGCTACGCTGGCTTCTGGAACACCGAGGCCAGCTGGAGGGGTGAGCTAAGTTTAGCACAAAAGTAGATCTTTAGACCTGTCAGAGCCACAGTTGGAATGGGACCTAGTCCTTGGGACTCAGATGGGGAAAGGAGCTAAGCTAAGACTTGTATCAAACTTTCAGCCCAGCCTCTGGACTCTTCCCTCTCAGGGGTCCAGGATGGCTGGCCGGGGCCATAGTGACATGGAGGGGGCACCTGACAAAATTGCTGACAACACCATATGAGCGACAGGAGGGATGGCAGTTGGCAGCTTCTCGGTTCCAGGGAACATTGTACCTGAGTGAGGTGGAGACAGCAGCCGCTCGGGCTCAGAGGCTTGCAAGGCCACCCCTTCTCCGGGAGCTTATGTACATGGGCTACAAGTTTGAGCAGTACATGTGTGCAGGTGAGAGTTATCCCCACTCTCTGGTCTCTATCCCCTTCCCCAAATGTTTGAGAGCCCCCCATCCCCGCTGCTGCTTCTCTCCTTGTACAGACAAACCTGGAGGCTCTCCAGACCCCTCTGGGGAAGTTAACACGAACGTGGCCTTCTGCTCTGTGCTACGCAGCCGCCTGGGAAACCACCCTCTGCTCTTCTCAGGGGAGGTAGACTGCACAGACCCTCAGGCTTCATCCACACAGCCTCCTACCTGCTATGTGGAGCTCAAGACCTCTAAAGAGATGCACAGTCCTGGCCAGTGGAGGAGCTTCTACAGGTACAGGATAGGGGTGGGCAAGACAAGAGCCCAGATTAACAGCTGGGAAGGGGACCCGGAGAAGAGGGTGAGGGCAGAATGGAGGGTTGAGGAGGGATCTCACTAACTCTCTGCTTTTCCTGTTAGACACAAGCTCCTAAAATGGTGGGCTCAGTCATTCCTCCTAGGGGTCCCAAATGTTGTTGCTGGCTTCCGTAACCCAGAGGGTTTTGTCTGCTCCTTCAAGACCTTTCCTACCATGGAGATGTTTGAACACGTCAGGGTAAGTCAGTGTCATAGCACTCACCTGTTTCTACCCCTAACCCCCTAACCCCTACACCAAGACTATTGGGCTGTGGTCGGCCTTGCCCTCCTCCTGGCTTTCACCTGATTGCCAGTCTTCTATCTCCTCTGCCCACTCCAGAATGACCGAGATGGCTGGAACCCCTCTGTGTGCATGAACTTCTGCGCTGCCTTCCTTACTTTTGCACAGAGCACAGTTATCCAAGATGACCCCAGGTGAGACATTCAGCTGTTTCTCCTCTAGATCCCGGGAGCTTAGCTTCCACTCCTTACCCCAACTTCCATCTGCCTCTAGGCTTGTCCACCTCTTCTCCTGGGAGCCTGGCCACCCAGTCACTGTGTCTGTACATCAAGATGGCCCCTATACCTTCCTGCCCACGTGGTATGTGGAAGCCATGGCCCAGGACCTCTCATCACCCCCTAAGACACCCTCCCCCAAGGACTGATGTTTTGAAGGGATCTATCCTATGTTAATGTACAGAGTAAAGAAATATTTCTAAGTGACTCTCTGCTGTTTCTGAGCTGATTCATCCCTGCCCAATATCCCAAGAATACTCCGTGGCTTGCTATTTTATTATTACACTTTTACCCAGGGGTTCTTCACTGGGTATAAAGGCTGGCTGCAAAGACGATGTCCCGTCGTAGCAGGGTGGCTGCTGTCTCCATCTTGGCACCCAGCACAGGCTCTCCTACCAGACGGGCAGCCCCTCTCAGTGAGCGGCACATCTCAGCCAGGCGCTGGATGCAGCGCACCACCAGGCCTTCTGGGGTTCCCGAGAGTCCTGCTAACTCAGAGAAGGGCTGTGAGAAAAACAGAATGAGAAATGAATGTGTGCCAGGCCTGAGCAACCTCTCTCCACAAAACCTCAAACTTCATGTACTCACCATACCCCGGGCCCACTCGTACACAACCTCGACCAGCCCAAAATTCAGCTCTCCCACAAATTCTTCCACTGTCTGGTTCAAGCCACAAGCTACCTGGACTTCACCAATCCGCTTGGCCACAGCACAGACACGTTCCACCCCCTGCAGAAGGGGAAAAAAAGAGATTAAGGCCCACCTTCCTACTCCAGGACCAAGAAATCCTGGCATCCAGGAAGAAGCCCTATCTACCTACCCAAGTAGAGGGGGTCAGCTAGTGGGAGGGGTTAAAAATGCTGGATAGAGCGCTCGCCTTGAGCTGAAGAGCTGAGGGACAGCGCCCAGGCCCAGAGTTCAAGCCCCACGGCCGACAAAAAAAAAAAAAAAAATGCTGGAGCCCTGCAGAGCACCAGTAGCTCACGCCTATAATCCTAGCTACTCAGGAGGCTGAGATCTGAGCATCAAAGTTCAAAGCCAGCCCAGGCAGGAAAGTCTGTGAGACTCTTATCTCCAATTAGTCACCAGAAAACCAGAAGTGGCGACTTAAATGGTAGAGCACTTGACTTGAGCTGAAGAGCTCAGGGATAGCACCTAGGCCCAAAGTTCAAGCCCCATGACCGACAAAAAAAAAAAAAAAAGCTGGAGCCCAGAAAAGAAGAGGCATAGTATCCTCTACCTGTTTGAGGGTGCTTGGAAGCTGATCCCCAGGGTCCCCAGAGCTCTGGCAAACCAGGCCAGAGAGCAGGGCTGCAATCTCCTCAGGCTTCAGAGCGCTCAATGCATTGTCAAACATGAGCTCAGTGAGGAGTAGCTCATGGCTGCTCATGGCACAAGCCACCCGTCCTGCCAGCTTCACAGTGCCTGCCTCGTCCACATAACCCAGGGTTCGGAGCACCTGTAAGAAAGATGGTGGGGAAGCCTGCCATCCTTTCCCCACTCTCCAACCTCCACTCCTGCCCCTCCTACCTCTACTCGTTGGTGGTATTCAGGGAGCAGCAGCAGTGACTGATCTGACAGTAGGAAGCGCAGGCGCTCTATCTCCTTCTGAATCTGCATTCGCTCCTTCAGCTTCAGGTACTACAGAGCAAGCAGCAAGCTTATCAGCTTCCTCACCCTCAGCAGAGGTACACTAAGGGCAAGGAGGAACAGACCAGCCCACAAGAGACCACACAGAAAATCCCTCCTACCCTGCCTGGGAATTACCTGGGCAGGAAAACGGGGATTGTGCACACACTGAGCCCCCCGGACCAGCTCCTCCAACTTCCGGGCCCGAAGGCCACCTTCTACCACTGACACATCCTTGAGCTGCAAGTCGTTCACAGGGTCAAGGGTAGGGGGTCCTGCTGGGTAGGCCTGAGCCAGACGAAGCAATTCCTGGACAGCAGTGGTCACCACTGCAAGGGGAGGATCCTTTCTGAATTAAAAAATGTGGGTTTTGAAATATGGGGTAATAGCTTCTTTGCCATGAGAATCTCCCTTAGATCTCTATGGGGAATTCCTCTGCAAAACCCTCCCCTGCCCAAACTTCACCATTCACTTCAGACTGAAGGAGACTTTCTCATACCCTCCTATCTGGTACTATGTCATGCCCCTTCCTGAGAAAAGGGAACACCTCGCAGCATCTCTGACCTGAATTTCGGTTGCTGTCTCTTGCTGAAATCCTCTAAGATCTTCTCTCCATTCACCCGGAGCACCTTGGTGGTGATTGCAGCCACGTCTCCTGGCTGGAGCTTGGCCACAGTGTGGTCACAGGCCCCTGGGAGAACAGAGGTCAGCCCTTGCCATGACTCAAGTTCACACTGTAGTCAGAAAGCCAGAAACCTGACTCTCACCTTCAGGCAAGAAGAGCTTGAAGCCCACCAGATCATCTGGGTGGGGCACATCTGGAGTGGCTGCTTCCTTGTCCTGTGGATCCTCCGACATAGGCTTTTCACATAAGACCAGGGTTGTGAAGATTCTGCTGGAGGAGTTTGAGGAGACCTGGGAGGCGGGGGATGCAGAAAGGACAGGACAAGAATGTCAGGAATAGACAACAAAGGTAGCGACAAGATGCTCACTCTTGGATAGCAGTTAGGAAAACAACAGGTAAGCCTACCAGACTGGGAGTGGCAACCAAGCCAAGCAATCAAGGCAGCTTATGGGAGCAGGAAAAGGAGGTGTGCATGCAGTGACAGTGATGGGCGGAAAAGGAGAGGACATTGTAGTGGCTCCAGCCTCACCCCCAACCAAAGAGAGAAGATGGGACTGAGGCCTGCTCCCTCACTCCCAACACTCTGGGGCCCAAATCTCTATTGTCCTCACCTGCAGGATCACACCCAATGTGTTGTGATGCACCTGATTCTTCACAACCACCACTCTTCCCACTGAGAGAGCTTTTAGCCCATTCACAGACTCCATGATGCGTCGCTGAAGGACATACACACAAGGAGCTGGGGAGGAGGCATCACTAGGACTAAGTTCAGAGCACCCGCTGTGTTTACCTCCTTCCCCATCATCTCTCCAGCACTCCCACACACTCACTTGGATCATATTCCGGGTCTCCATCAGTTCCTCTCCCCAGCTGTAATACTCAGGCAGATCAACCAGTTGGCCAGTCGTGTCAGGCTCCTCCAAGGCCCCCAACCTTTTAGTTAGTTCAGCTAGAGCCTGCTCATGGGCCTGAGCAGAAGGAGGAAGGTTGTGTAATGAAAGACTCCAAACCCAGCCCGCCACCTTCACCACACTGCCTTTTAGATGCCCACTTCTCCCAAGTCTTTGTGTGACCAGTACTGGTTATCCCAATCGCCTCACCTTGCTGTCTTTGCGGGATGGAAACTCAGAGAAACTCCTCTTCATCATGTCCTCCACCCTGAGGGCATCCACCCGTAGCAGGTTGAGGATCATAGTATATGTGAGGCGGAACTGGGACTGCAGCTGGGAAGGCTTCCCCTGGAGCCAAGTCAGAGAAGTCTGGTATTCCCTGGCCAGCCCTCGGGGAACCAGATCTGCAACTATACAAACTACCCCTCACCTCCTCTGTAACGTAAGAAAGCAAATGAAGTATACACGTTCTCAAAGACCCCTGTTAGCCCAGTGTTTACAGTGGTAATAAACCAGATGGAGATGGAACCCAATCTTCTCCTTGGATTTGCTTTGCCTTGGCTTCTCCCAAGCAAAGTAAAAAGTCTGAAGAGAGAGGCACACTTAGGAGAACCTAGTAGATCTCCAAAGCTGGAGCCCAGCCTGGCTTGTCCTCGTGACACCCCTGCTCACCATCATCATGCGGTGTAGATCTGCCATCTCAGGCACACGACCCTTGCAGAGCAAGATGACAGTGCCTGTGGGGTCCAGGCCTCTCCGGCCTGCCCGGCCTGCCATCTGCACGTATTCCCCAGGGAGCAGGTCCCGGAAGGTAGAGCCATCGTGCTTGCGCATGGAGTCAAACACCACTGTACGTGCTGGCATGTTTACACCCATGGCAAAGGTCTCAGTGGCAAACAAGACCTGGGACAGAAGGGAAAGAGAAAAATCAGCAAAGGGGCTCTGCACACACCCTAGACCAGGCTAGCCTACCTTACCTTATGGCTAAGGTTAGGTAGAACTCAGCTCAATCCCAGATCACTATTTGCAGGATTTCACTAAACTCTCCAGGCAAATCCACAAAGTAGGTACAAGTGGTTTCTCATTTTGCTTATGAACTTGCCCATTTCTTTTCTTTAGCTTGTATATTCTACATCTAACTGCCTACTATAATGATTCCAATGTGTTTACTAAGTAACTTTTTGTGTGAATATTTTATTACAGAATTATTTCCTGTTTTGTATAGGTATATTTGTAACTCACACAATGCAGTTACATATCTGATTTTTTCTTTTTCTTCTTTTTCTTTTTTTGGTTGGTTGTGGTGCTTGAACATAGGGCCTGGGAGCTGTCCCTGAGCTCTTTTGCTCAAGGTTAGTACTCTAGCACTTTGAGCCACAGTGCCACTTCTGGTTTTGGGTGGGTGACTGGAGGTAAGAGTTTCACAGACCTTCCTACCTAAACTGGTTTTAAAACACAATCCTCAGATCTCAGCCTTCTGAGTAGCTAGGATTACAGGTATAAGCTACCAGCGCCCAGCCCTTCTTTTCTTCTACATAGTATTTCTATAACTGCCTATATTCCTGTGTTTGCATGTATGTATATATATTCTGTGGGACTGCATCCCCCACATTTACCTATTTTCCTAGTAAAAGGCACCCTGATAGCACTACCACCTTGCCACCAAAAACCAGATCACATTGAACAGAGCATATACATTCTCTCATGGACAAAGATAAAAATTTCTTTGTGAGGGCTGGGAAGGTGGCTCAGTGGTAGAGCGCTTGCCTTGCATGCCTGAGGCCCTGGGTTCGAGTCCTCAGCACCACATAAGCAAAGAAAAAAAAGCCGGAAGTGACGCTGTGGCTCAAGTGGTAGAGCGCTAGCCTTGAGCTGAAGAGCTGAGGGACAGCACCCAGGCCCAGAGTTCAGGCTCCATGACCGGACCCCAAAAAAAAAAAATTTCTTTGTGAACAATGGGGGAGATCTGGATGGTGTGGTTAAGAGGCTCTGTTGTGGCTCTGCCCACTAGGAATATTCTTTTTAGATACTCGTTTTGGTTCCCAGAGAGCATTAAAAATGGGACACTGATCAATACTAAGCTCTAAAGAAAATCTCAATACATTGCAAAGGCTGAAAATACACAGGTTACTTTTCTAAGTCTAATGCCATGTAAGTAGAATTAAAAATAAACTTGTAATAAGAAATATTTAGAACCATCCAGAAAAATTTTTTTTTTATTTGTGATACCCAGGAATGGACTTGAGGGTCAAAACGTGCTATACTTGCCAGGCATTGGTGGCTCATGCCTGTAATCCTAGCTACTCAGGAGGCTGAGATCTGAGGATCATGGTTCAAAGCCAACCTTGGGCAGGAAAGTCCATAAGACTCTTAACTCCAATTAACCACCAGAAAACTGGAAATGGCACTATGGCTCAAATGGTAGAATGTTCGCTTTGAGCTGAAGAGCTGAGGGATAGCACCCAGGTTAAGACCAATGACCAACAACAACAACAAAAAACAAACAAATTTGTATAATAGTGCCAAGGTGGGAGATGGGGAAGGTTGTCGAGATGCCAAACAGTGCCAAATTGGTTATACCTGTACAAGGAATCCTAGAAAATTCTAAAGTCTCCTATGTCTCTGGCCATATTTGGCATGAGCCAATTTCTAAATTTTACCAAATGGCTGTAAATTCATCTATTGAAGGCATTTCAATTTGCATTTCTAATTACTAGTGACTTTTCACATGCTTGTTAGCTTTTGGGGTTTGTGTCAGTGACTCCAACTCAGAACCTAGGTTCTTAACCAATATACTGTCCTGCCCTCATCTCTGCCATGCCAAGTGGGTATCCAGGGCCTAGGAGCCCTTTCTCCCCACCATGCTCACCTTGACCAAGCCACGGCTGAACAGCATCTCCACAATCTCCTTGAGGATGGGCAGGATGCCACTGTGGTGTACACCCAAGCCCCGATGCAGGAGCTCAGACATGTGCAGGACCTGTGGAATTAAGAAGATAGCCCTCAGTCAGGAATGGATCTCAGAACCTCCAATCCCTCCCAATTTCCACCCAGACACACCTGGGGCAGCTGTCGGTCAGAGCCACGGAGACGCGCCAGACATCGCTGCAGAAAGAGGTGGATCTCACTCTTCTCTGAACTTGTAGTGAGGTCAAGCGAGGTGAGGCCCGAGGCCTGCTCATCACAACGGCCCCGAGAGAAGGTGAACACTACCACAGGCAGCTGGGCCCGGGTGCGGAGTGAGGCCAAGAGGGACAGGTACACTCCTCGGTCCTGGACAACCAAAGGGAAAGGGGCAGAGGTTGAATCTTTGAAGCAGTGGGAGCTAAAGTGGAGGAGGGGTAGTCATGGTAAATCAGGGAGGGTTCAGACCTCAAGTCCAAGTCCCTAAGGACCAGGGGAAAAAGGGTTATAGAGAAACAGATGTTGGTAAACACAGAACTCTCCCAGCTCTCACCTGCGCAGGCCCTGCCTGGTGTGTGGGCTGCTTGGCCCCAAAGGTCTGAGCATGTTTGCTCATTCTCTCCTTCTTGGCCTCCACAGCTGCATAGTACCTGGGACATAGAGGGGTGGCATCAGGCTGAATCAGGACTCAGCCCTGACTCTTCCAGCTCTGAGCTTACCCTTTGGTGTGGAAGGCACCTCGGGAATCCAGCAGCAAGAAGAGTTCCCCCTGGGTCTTGGGGCTGTTTCCTGTGAAGAGATAGTGCTCCAGGGGGACAGGCCGGGCAACTGTGCTAATCACATAGATCTGGCGACGCTTCAGCCGTCTGAAGGGAGAAGACAGCAACAGATCAGACTGGGAGTATAAGAAAGAACCCCCAGCTTTACCACCTTCCCTAAACCTTCTGACTTCACTCAGACTTTTCTGAGACACAGCATGGAAGGCTGAACCCTACCATCCAATCTTAACATGCAAAGTTCTGGGCCCCGTGGGGATTCCACAGTCACCTAAGCCCCATCCTCAAGGATCCTGACCCTTACTATAGTAGCCTTCCCTCCTATTCTACACCCCAGTGAAGGAATACTACAACTCCCTCAACAAAGCACCCTAGGATACACATCTCACCCAATCCAGTCAGCAAACTCTAGGGCATTGGGGACAGTAGCACTCAGAAGGATGATGGAGACATGGTCTGGCAACATGATGAGCACCTCCTCCCACACGACCCCACGCTAGACACGAACAGGAGAGAGAAGTCACAGGGAGCCAAGGGGCAGTCCTAGTGCCCTTGGAGTTCCGTTTGTGGGCAAAGAAGGCAGTAAAGTCCTCAAGATGTATGGAACAGAAGGGCTGTTCAAGTAGTCCCAAGAGAGACCCTCTGCCTCCCCCTTACCTCAGCATCATTGATATAATGAACTTCGTCGAAGATGACCCATTCCAGGTCCCGGATGACATCTGATCCACTGTACAGCATGGAGCTGGGGAGAAGAGGAAAAGGTTTGACTCGCCAGCAGCCAGCAGCTGCACCCTGCCTCAGTGGCCCACTCTGAAGCAGCCTCACCTGCCCACCCAAAACCCACCTGTGAGGGTCCCCTCTCTCACCGAAGGATCTCTGTTGTCATGATAAGGCAGGAGGCCTCTGGGTGCAGCTGCACATCCCCAGTGAGTAGCCCCACATCCCCAAATGTGTTTCGAAAGTCTCGGAATTTCTGGTTGCTCAAGGCCTTGATGGGTGAAGTATAAATGGTTCTAGGAAGAGGGTATGAAATCAGCCAGTCCCTCCACACAGACTCAGTGACTCCTTTCTACCTCTGAACTCTCCCAGGCTCATACCCCAGAGGCTACAGTGCTCCCCTTTTTACTCAATGGCCTTCGTATACTTTTTCCCCGAAATGACTACAGACAAAATATCATCTCCCACTCCTTAAACAAGTCCTTAAATTATAAATGCCTTTTCATTTCTCTGTAGCTCCCATCTCAGTCTCTCTCCTGAACCTTACATCTAAAGGACAAGGTAGATTGGAGAAGAGACCAATCCATAAAGAATGCAGGAGAAACTGGACTGGCTGGCAAAAGCAGGAGGCTAAAGAGGATACTTGTACCGTGTCATATGTTTCTGGGCCAGTGCAATGGCATATTCAGCTACAACTGTCTTCCCTGCAGATGTGTGCGCTGCCACAAAGACAGAGTCATGCTGTTCCAAGTGCAGGATGGCCTGTTTCTGAAACACATCTGGCTCAAACGCCCACTGTAAGAGAGAAAGACCAATATCGGCTGAAGAAAGGAGGGACTTCCTGATTTCTGCTTGGCTTGCAGGGCAGAAGAAAGAAGAGAGGAGTGAGGCAGACTGGGACTGATAACTGGCCTGGTGGAGAGAGGAGACAAGAAATGGGAGGGAAACCAGGGCCAGGGTCTGGGCCCCCAAGAAGTAGAGGAATGTATGAGAACTGGGCCTCAGTACCTGAAAGGCTGGCTGTGGAATGAGGCGGTAAAAATCACCAACAGGGGAGGTGACATCCACAGGAATGGCCCATTCCTCCTGAGGTGGAGGTTTGGGAGGCTCCACAGGGCATACAACTGTAGATGCTTCCTGGAAAAGTTGGCAGCAAGGGTAGTAAAAGTACAGCCGAAGAGAACTGTTACCAATCCCTCCCAAAGATGTTCCAATCTGCCCCTCAGGCCCAATCAAGCCTCTACCCTCCCTGTGACAGGACCCCTTCTTCCAGGCTTCCACATCCTAGAACCACCAACCTTCAATACTAGGTCCTCCAAGCTGCTTGCTCGGGCCAGAGGAGCATCACAGAGAGAGGCTGAAATAGTGTCCCCTCTGGGACCTCCTGGCTGTCCCACTGTCTCACTTTCATCCTCATCACCCCCCAGATCTAGAGGTTCTAGCAGACGACTGAGGCTAAGTAGCCCAGGTGCTGGAGCTGGGTGATCTGAGGAACAAGGCAAAAAAAAAAGGACCACCTTGTCAACTCCATATCTCTCTAGAGGAGGACTCTACCACAAAACCTTATCAAACTCACCCTTTGGGGCAAAGTCCATGCCTTTCTTGAAGCCAGGTGGGACAGTAAGAAGATCTGGAGGGCAGAGAGACTGAATCACAGCCACAGATACTGTCATACAGGTTATACATGTATTAATGCAGACATCTACAGCCTAGACACTGTTGATGGCATGTCTGCTGTGAATACTTTCTGAGAGATGGGAAAAGGATATTATAGAAAGGAGAACCTTTCCCCATTTTGGTCCTGGGAAAAGGTTCCTTGTTCGCAAAAGCATGAAAGGCTAGCAGCAGCCCAGAGACTGGGCTACATTCCCAGGGTTCTACTCCTCAGACCCCGGATGCAAAGCCCTCCTCACCTTTCTCAAAATCTATGTCTTCCTCAGCCTCCTCCCGAGTGCTCAGATCTGTTATGGTAGGCTCATCCATCCCACCTAGGGAAGAGGGTGGACAGTTAGGTATTCATGGGATGAGAGCAGAACAGAATCAGTAGGAAATCCTTCCTCATACATTCCTATCCCTACAAGAGTCACCTGGCCAGAAAGGGTACTGTGTTGGATTTCCCCATAGTGACTGAGAGATGGGCCCTGGAGGCCGGCGAAGAGACAAGGAAGTAGTCGCTGACAGGTTTGTGTTCTCCAGCAGGACCTGAGATAAGAGATCAGAGTACCAGTGATGCTGACCTTGCTTCTGATCTCCAGAAGCTACTTCCAAGAGCCCCTGACCTCTTACCTCCTTATAGCCTAATATCTGGCCTGTGGTTGGGTGTCTTTGGGCCTGAAGATCAGATGGGACTGGGGCTCCCAGAGCAGCCAGGAGAGACCAGGGATCTGTCTTCCTCTGCCATTTTCTATAAAGAAGGAAAGTGACTTGTTGAGTACTTATTTCCTATCCCAGCTTCTATCAGCTGGCCTCTCTCCCTAGTTTGGGCCCCTCTGGACTCCTCACCGAGCTGAATGTTCCACATCATGCAGAGGAAGCCAAGCTGGAGATGAGAGAAACAACTGCTCTGCTTCTTGCTGCAGATCTGGGGCACAAGGAGGAAGGCCATGGGGAAGCTGGGACAAGAGCCAGAAAAGAAGCATTAGTTAACAAAGAATAAAGTACACACAAAAGAAGTGACGGGACTTGGGTTAAGATCAGAAATGAACACTGAGGGAACGAGTAACATGGTCAAAAAAGAAATGTATTCATTGCCTAACTTATATAACTGTAACCCCTCTGTGTATTACCTTTAGAATAACAATTTTTTTTTTTGGTCCGGTCATGGGGCCTGAATTCTGGGCCTGGGCGCTGTCCCTCAGCTCTTCAGCTCAAGGCTAGCGCTCTACCCCTTGAGCCACAGCGCCACTTCCGGCTTTTCTTTTCTTTTCTTTTCTTTTTTTTTTTTTTGCTTATGTGGTGCTGAGGAATCGAACCCAGGGCCTCTGGCATGCAAGGCAAGCGCTCTACCACTGAGCCACCTTCCCAGCCCCAACAATTTTTTTTTAAAAAGGAATGAACACTAGGCACCAGTGGTTCATGTCTGTTATCCTAGCTACTCAAGAAGTGAGATTTGGATGATCCTAGTCTGAGGGCAGCACAGGCAGAAAAGTTCACTGATTTCATCTCCAAAATAATCATCATAAAACAAGTCTGGAAGGGTAGAGCTCCAGCCAAGCAAGTCCAGGCCCTGAATTCAAATCCCAATATGAAAAGAAAGAAAGAGTGGCTATTTCAAACAGACAGTCAGAAGAATCAGGCTGAAGCACTATTTTCCAAAGGTTGTCCAAAACTACCTGAAACTCAATTACTAGGGCAGTAGTTAATGCAAATTTGATGTTTCAGACTCATATAGGCCAGACCTGGGAATTTGTGTTTTCCGAAAGCACTGCTGCTAACCATGAAGCACACTCAAAGATGAAAATCACTAATTTTTAAAAGGCGTCGCAGGCCTAAGAATGAGCCAAGGGCTCAAAAGCTTGATCTCAGCTACCAAGTGTCCTGGTCCTTGCAGACAAAAGAAGAGGGCTCCAAAGAGAAAAGAGACCTTTCAGAGAGCAGATCTTGAAGCTAAAATGTTTCCAGCAATCCTAGCTATCCATCCTCACGTGGGTCTGAGGATGGATACAAATCCAATGGGCTGGAGTCTTGACAGTGTCCCTCCCCAGGGGAGCCAGGCCATGCCATATCCAACTACAAGAAGGGCAGAGTTTAGTTTTAGGCGTGTCAAAGGTGCGGGTCAAAGATACTCACGGTACTCTCTGGAGCTCCAGGCACATTCAGCACTTCCCAGCGCCCAGTGCATCCCAGTTCCACGGCTCGAAGAGGAAGATTCAGGGGATCTGGGGGAGGCAGCACTACAAGGGAAAGGTCACAGGTCAGGGGTCATGAGTCATTACACCTGTCCACTCCGTCCCACACCCCTCTCCCTCACCGAGTCGCTCGGTCTCCATCATCCTGGTGCCACCACAGCAGCCCGGAAATTCAGAGTGACTGTGGAGTAAGCCCCGCCCCAAAGAGGGCGAAAACAGAGCCGACTTCCGGCACGCCTCCTTACCCCCTCCCTGTCCCCGCCCCCGCCCCCGCCGGCGGCGTGAGCGAAGGGCTGGTTCTGGGACTGAGGAAGGCCGGGCGGAAGTTCCTGCGCCCCGGCAGCCTTGGTAACCGCGTTCTCCTCCCGCCCCCTTCGACGTCATCGCTCTGAGCCCGCTTGCGGAGGCTGGCGCGGGCGCCTCCTGAGACCGTGGGGCCCCGGGTGCCGCCCCCTCAGGTAAGTCTTCTCCCTCCTCACTCTTCGTCCCTTTAAGCTGAGCTCTCTCTTTCTTCTTTCTCCTCTTTTGCTGCTCAGAGAGTGCTGTGCGCGGTCAGGCGTCCCCTCTGCCGTCGGGACCCCAGGGTTGGCCATACCTAATGAGAGTAATGGGGGGGAGGTCGGGTGCCATCGTGTTGGCGATGGTGAAGGTATTTTACAACACCCTCTCTCGGGCCTTGAACCCGGTCTGTGAACCTGGAAGACGAGGATATGCAGGTTGATTAGGACGAGCGGGAGCTTGGAAGGAAACCTGGTTTAAACAAGGGTTAGAAAAAGGCCGGAGACGGGAGTAGGCAGTCCTGGAGGAGTGGTTTGGGGTACAGGGTGGACGGCGTGTAAACTCTGGGTGGTGACAGTGGAGAAAGATGTCTTGGGTCCTACCCCTAAACCAGGAACCACCATGTTGGTGATACCTCCGGGACTGAGCGAGGAGGAAGAGGCTCTACAGAAGAAATTCAACAAACTCAAGAAAAAGGTGAGGAAGTGAGATGAGGGGCATGGACTAATCTCTCACAGATTCTACATTCTGAGAACAACACGTGGGGTGAGTGTGATGGGATGGAGGTTCTTGGGACTTACTCTTGGAGACACATCAACACTGTGCAGCTTCAAGAAGTGGATGTTCTCAAGTCCTCCTGTGGACCCTATCCCTTTCTATGCAGTCTTGCATGAAATCTTCACCCTTTCCAGTAGCATTTAGTAACACCTGATGATTAGATTCGACTTCCCACCTAGATTTCCCAAGATTAGATTTCCCATTTCCATCCAGTGCCTTGCTAAAAACCTTCAGATACCCAAATTGAAGCTATCATCTTCCTGTCTAAGCTAGTCCTTTTTCTTGATCTTTAAAATAGGACTGCCTACTCTCAATTCTCCTGTATTTTTAACTAAAAATCTCATCTTTCACTTTGCTACAATTTGCATAACCAAATAGTCTTTTCCTTTTTTTTTCCTGGAGATAGTATCTCCATGTAGCTCAGCTAGTCTGTGTGTGTGTGTGTGTGTGCATGTGTGTGTGTGCGTGCGTGTGTGTGCGCGCGTGTGTGTGCGCGCGTGCGTGTGTGCGCGTGCGTGTGTGTGCGCGTGTGCACGTGCACGCGTGCGCACACACGCTGCTCCTGAGGCTTAAAATCATGTCCTGAGCTTTTTGCTCAAAGCTAATGCTCTTCCATTTGAGCCAGAGCTCCACTTCTAGCTTTTGGTGGTCAGTGGAGGTAAGCGTTTCACCAGCTTCCCTGCTTGGGCTGGCTTTAAACTGCAATCCTCAGATCTCAGCCTCCTGAGTGGCTAGTGGCTAGGATTAGAGGCGTGAGCCATTAATCCCCAGCTAGTCTTTTTTTCTTTTTTTCTTTTTTTTTTTTGGTCAGTCATGGGGCTTGAACTCTGGGCCTAGGCACTGTTCCTGAGCTTTTCAGCTGTAGGCTAGCACTCTACCACTTGAGCCACATCACCACTTCCAATTTTCTATTGGTTTATTGAAGATAAGAGTCTCACATACTTTCTTGCCCTGGCTGGCCTTGAACTGTGATCCTCAGACCTCAGCCTCCTGATTAGCCAGGATTACAGATGTGAACCCGTGCCCAGCTCCAGCTAGTCTTAAATGCTGCCTCAGCATCCTGAATAGGTGAGGATACAGACATAGACCACTACACCCAACATGTCAAGTCTTATTTATGCTCCTTTCTACATCATTTCTCCTGTTTATTCATTCCTGGGGATCCCTCATAGCAGGGCTTTTCTGACACTTAAGGTATTATAATAGTCTCTTAAGTTTCTCAATCATTTTTTGAACATACTTTTTTACTCCTGTTAAAATGATGCAGTCTGTTCTCGTTCCTAATACTTTAAGAAATTTCACATTGTGTGTAGAACGAAGTCTCAGCTTGCTGTCCTTCAGCTTATCAATCAGAACCATTACCGCTCCCAAAACGTGCGTTCCTAAAACCATTTCTCTGCAAATTGAACCTTTCTCTGTGTCTTTGTCACCCTGTTTTGTCTAAAATCTCCTATTTCTTTTAGGCAGATCCTGGCAGATCCTACCTAGAGGCCAGTTTAATAGCTAATTAAGTATCAGAAAGTCTACTTTGCATTCAGCTGTTGTTATAATAATTCTTGGCAGTTCACTCTAGTCATTTTATTTCCTAGACTGTACACTTCTTAAGGGTAGGAACTCTTGAGGGTAGCAACTATGTATTTCTGTATATTTCTGTTGCAATATCTGGATTCATTAAATATACAGAGAATGGATGAGGTGAAGGAGGACTGGTTCATGCTTTATTTTGTTCTACTTGTAAAGTGTAGTTCTCTTGAAAGCCTCTAGATACCATAGTTTGGGTAGTTAAATATTGCTGGCATTATAGATGATATGGGGGACCAGATGGCAAAAGCAGGGCTGCCTCCTTGCACTTCCCCAGGAGTACCATTTGCTTTGTTACCTCCAAGAAAACCGTCTCTGAAGTGATGTACCCAGAGATATTGGGAGTGGGCATAGCCAGGGACTGACCCACACTGACTTCTCTTCTCATCCTCACTCTCAGAAAAAGGCATTGCTGGCGCTGAAGAAGCAAAGTAGCAGCAGCACAGCCAGCCAAGGTGGCGTCAAACGCTGTGAGTGATGGGAAATGGAGAGGGTGGAAAAATGGGTGCAATGGAGCTGACCTCTACCACAGCCAATAAAATGTCTCTTTCCCTCACCACTCCACTATTCCAGCACTTTCAGAGCAGCCTGTGGTGGACACAGCCACAGCAACAGAGCAGGCAAAACAGCTGGTGAAGTCAGGAGCCATCAGTGCCATCAAAGCCGAGACCAAGAACTCAGGCTTCAAACGCTCTCGAACCCTAGAGGGGAAGTTAAAGGTAAGCACAAGTAGGATTGTTCAGGGACCCATACTATCAGAGGGCAACTCTCCAAGTTAGAAGAGAAGTGATTTAAAGGGGGTAAAAAATCATCTTTAGACATGAGAAAAATGCTGTACCCTTCTGAGCTTTAGGGTTTTCTGTGTGATCTTTGGATTTTTTTTGTTTTTGCTTTTGTTTGGTTGTGTTAGAAGCGTTGTTTTGTATTAAAATGGGTTCTCACTATGATGCTCAGGCTAGTATCTAGCTCATGGGATCAGGGGTCCACTTAACTCAACCTTAGAAATATCTAGGACTACACCACACCTGCCTAGAACTTTAGGTTTCTTATCTAAAAAGATGGAAAGTCTAGGTGATTTCCTACACTCTTTTCCATTGTATATATTCTCCATATTTACATATTCTAATCTACCTTGGGTTAGAACTCAGAATATGTTACTTCAAGAGCAGCTTACAAATGTCATCGGGGACGGCCCGGTGGCTCACACCTGTAATCCTAGCTACTCAGGAGGCTGAGATCTGAGAATCCAGGTTCAAAGCCAGCCTGGGCATAAAAGTGGTGCTGTGGCTCAAGTGGTAGAGCACTGGCCTTGAGCTGAAGAGCGCAGGGACAGTGCCCAACCCAGAGTTCAAGCCCACAACTGACCAAAAAAAAAAATGTCATTGGGTTCAGAGAGGTTTAGACAAACTAAGCACTTTACATGAATATTAGGGCACTTATTTAAAAGCAATACATAATCACATAAGGACTATATTAGGATTAAAAAAGAGAACAAGTTAGAAAGAGACCCTGAAAAAGAAGAGGAGCCATCCACCTTATGAAAGGACAGCCTTCAAATCCAACGCCACCCACTCACATGTGTTTCTTCTCCAGGACCCTGAGAAGGGACCTGTCCCCACTTTCCAGCCATTCCAGAGGAGCATATCTGCTGATGACGACCTACAGGAGGTACTGGTTCCCAGTTCTCAACCTGTGGGCCTGGGCATTGAGGAAGACAAGAAACCCACATACTTGGATATCACCTTAACTGTTCTTGGTCTCTTTTTCAGTCATCTAGACGTCCACAGAGGAAATCTTTGTATGAGAGGTTAGAGAGTTAAAACTGGGTCCCTCTTGGTGTGGGCATCATTTGTCTGATTTTAAGGGAGGTTTGGGGTAGAGTGGAAGGAGCTAATTATAGAAGTAGTGTTTGTTGAGTCTCCAACAGGGTCTAAGAGAAAAAGATAAAGGACCCTTTTAACCTTGCTTTCTGCTTCTCCTCAGCTTTGTGTCTTCTAGTGATCGGCTTCGAGAATTGGGGCCAGATGGAGAAGAAGCAGAGGGCCCAGGAACCGGTGATGGCCCTCCTCGAAGCTTTGACTGGGGCTATGAAGAACGGGGTGGTTCCCGCTCCTCAGCCTCCCCTCCCCGAAGCCGCAGCCGGGACCGCAGTCATGAGAGAAACAGGGACAAAGACAGAGATCGGGATCGAGACAAAGACTGGGACCGGGACCGGGATCGGGACAGAGACCAGGAACGGGATAGGGATCGGGACAAAGATCGAGATCGAGACAGGGATCGAGATCGGGACCGAGACCGGGACCGGGACAGAGACCGGGACCGGGATCGGGACCGGGACCGGGATCGGGACCGGGATCGAGACCGAGAGGGCCCTTTCCGCAGTAAGTGACCGTGGCTGGTGGGGAAGGAAACTTCAGCCGGGTTTAAGTAAGATGTGCTAAGGTGGAGGCTGAGACAGACTGTTTTGTGACTGTGACTCCTGACCCATAGGGTCAGACTCGTTCCCTGAACGCCGGGCCCCTCGGAAGGGGAACACTCTTTACGTGTACGGAGAAGACATGACACCCACTCTCCTTCGTGGGGCCTTCTCTCCCTTTGGAAACATCATTGACCTCTCCATGGACCCACCCAGAAAGTAAGGATGACAACAGGGCATGATCAAAGTTCTAGATGAAGCCTAGGATGTGTAGACCTGTGGGAGGAAGCCACTGTATCTCCGGCAGCCTGTGTGCTTGACCCGGGGGAGTCCCATAGGCCCTTTCCTAACCCTGTTTTCTCTTTTCAGCTGTGCCTTCGTCACCTATGAAAAGATGGAGTCTGCAGATCAGGCCGTTGCTGAGGTTGGGACTCCCCAGACCTGTTCTTTCCATTCCTTCTGCCAGCCTCATGTTTTCTCAAAATACTTGTCAGGAGGGAATTCCTCATGACAAGGTCTCTTTCTAGTCACACAGAAAAACATACATTCTCAAATCCCTATTCAGTCTATTTGTAGGGTAGCAACCCATGGAATAACTCTTACGGTTGTCTAATGCCCATCCCCTCTCCTTTGTCCCCTCTCCTCTTCTGCTCCAGCTCAATGGAACCCAGGTGGAATCTGTGCAGCTCAAAGTGAACATTGCCCGCAAACAGCCCATGCTGGATGCCGCAACTGGCAAGTCTGTCTGGGGCTCCCTCGGTAAGAACGGGAGTCTCCTTTGCTCATCCCCTCCCTCACAGTCTACCCTTTTTGGTTCCTCTGCATAGCCCCAGGGTTTTCTTAGAGGGAATAGAGGTCAGGATTTATTAAAAATGACTCCTCAAGTAGTGGCTGGAACAGGGAGGGAAAATGGAAGCTAGAGTCTTCTCTCCCTCAAGAGCATCTGTGCAGCATGTTTGCTCTGAGGGGGCGTACAGTATGTTTTGCAAGAATTTGAAATTGCTGCTGGGCGCCAGTGGTTCATGCCTATAATGCTAGCTACTCAGGAGGCTGAGATCTGAGGATCACAGTTCAAAGCCAGCCTGGGCAGGAAAGTTCATGAGACTCTTATAACTCCAGAAAACCACCAGAAAACCGGAAATGGTGCTGTGGCTCAAGTGGTAGAGCATTTGTCTTGAGCTGAAGAGCTCAGAGACAGTGCCCAAGCCCAGAGTTCAAGCCCCACAACCAACCAAAAAAAAAAAAAAATATATATATATATATAGTATTTGAAATATAGCCTGAGGAACTGAAGTGTAATATGAGAAATGTGAATTAGACTCATCTGTATCATTGAATGGCTAAAAAATAACAGAATCATCAGGTAGATTGCTTTTAGGAAAAATAACCCAGGACTGGTTTGGGGAATAGAATATAATAGGAACTCCTTTCTTGTGCTCTACATGTCTCCAGAAATCCTGACATTGTTGGGCAGAAGTTGAAGTTGCAGCAAAGGAGATGGGAGCATAGTCTGAGGGCTGGGAGCAGGCACCAGAGGCCCTGGGCCAGTGAAGTCAGAGGACACAGCTTTGAGAAAAAGGGATGGTCAGTAGTGACAAGGTACAGACCAAAGGGAATGGAAGGTGGGACAGATTCATTCTGGCCCCAGAGTAGTGAAGATGGTGAGGGCCATGTCTTATGGAGGAAAGAAAGAAGCCAGGGGAAGCGGTGTGTTAGAGCAAGGACACTGCGCACCAAAGCTATCCCATGAGAAGTTCTAGTGGGGCTAGAAGCATCTCTCAGTGTGAATAACCCACCTCACCTGAAAATAGATTCTCCTGGAAAAGGAGTAAACAGAAGGATTCAGAGCAAGACACTGTAGACACCAGAATTGACCAGTATATCAAGTATATCAACAAAAGGCTACAGAGTTTCTAATCTTTAATTTTTGATGTACTGACCAAAAGCAGTAGTTTAACATCATTCACGTTTCAGCTATGAAAACATGTTGGGATTTTCTAAGAACAAAACATCCATCATATCTACATGTGCCATAATAATATCCACACTCCATGATGATTGGGTTGACTATCACTGGTCACCACAGGCCATCCTGGCCAGCAGAGGGCAGCATGAAAACTGGCTGCCAGGAGTGAAGTAGTGAGGCTGTGGGCCTCAGGTTTGACCCATGATCTCTTTCAGACCTAACTGTTGCTCTCCTCCTTCCCTAGCTGTCCAGAACAGCCCTAATGGTTGCCACCGAGACAAGAGGACCCAGATTGTCTACAGTGATGATGTCTATAAGGAAAACCTTGTAGATGGCTTCTAGAAAACGAAGCTGGATTCCTTGTGCCTCCTATGCCCCCAATGCTGGCCTCAGTAAAACACTGAGCTGGAAGCTTGCACATCTTCCTTCAGCCTCTGGTTTTTCAGCACTTGGGATTGGGGTTAGGCCTTTCAAAAACAGCTGTCAGGTTTCATCTCAGTTGTTTAACAAGATGGCCAATGCACATCCCCCATTTCTTTATACCAAAAGGAGCTGGAACACAGTTATTATCACAGCTGTTTTAATTTTCCCATGCCCTCTTTCATCAGGAAGCCCATTATAAGAAACCCAAATCTTCATCTTTGAGTTTCTCCTTGAGCCAGGGAAGCACTTGGAAGAGGTTGACGTGAAAGTCTCGGGCATGAGCAGGTACCTGCTTTTTCTGGTGTTTGCAGACATCCACCACTCCCCAGCTGATCACACCAACCTGCCAAAGTGAGGAGATGCCATGGATCATTTGGTGGAGTTCTTCCTAATGCCAGAAAGCATGGCTATTCTCATTTACATCTAAGCTGACCTAAAGGAGCCCAGCTAAACTTTATCCTTGGCACACACACCAGACACATGGCCCAACACTCCCATTTCAAGCAATAGCCCTAAGATGAGGCAGCCTCTACCCTCCTTTTACCAGCCATATGCATTGAGTTTGCTTTCCTGCTTTGGGGGCCATCCTGGCCACTTGGCATCTCCCTACAGATAAGAAATGGGCACTTACTTGAATGAAACGACTCCTCTTATGAATAATCAGAGGGCCACCAGAGTCACCTGTGGAAAAGAGATGCTGTAGGAGAAAGAAAAAAAAAAAAACTTGGGCTTCAGGAATTTAGAGCATAGCCAAAAAACTGCCTCTTACCTCTGCAAGTATTGGGGTCCGCATAGGGGTCCACCCCTCCAGTACAGAGGAACCTGGGAGTGACCACCTCAGAAATGTCCTTGACTTTGTCATAGCCTGGAGCATTTTGGGCATCTCTCTCACAGCTGGCTTTCTGTAGGGTAGGTGGGAAGCATGGGAGAGAAAGATGATAGAGCTGGCTTAGGAAAGACAGGCCTAGAGCAGCTTAGAATCCTCTCCTCCCCCAATTCCTCACCTTATCTCCATTCTTGATAAAAACATGCTTCCGAGTCAGTTTCTTCTCTTCTTCAGACACAAACAGAGCTTTGATATCCTTTGCAGGGAGCAGCTCTTCCTCTGAACAAATAGACTGGATCACTCCAGCTGCCCCCAGTACCATCTCCCCCATTGCCTCTGTCACCTGGTAGATGTCCTTCCAGCCCTTCCTATACTAGGCAATAAGCTGGGCGGTATCTGCTCCTACTGCAGCTCCCTCATGCCCCACTTGTCTCCTGGAATCTCATCCTTGTCCCATCCAGAATACGCCTTACTGTGTTGCTGGCAGGTGGCTGTCTGAGGAAGCCGCAAAGCTCGAGTTGTTCCTTCCGTGCAGGGGAGGCAGATGGGCCTGTTGGAGATGGGAACAGTCAGAGCAGTGAATGGCCTGTCTGTACTACCTAGTCCTCCAGTCTTTTCTCAGGAACCTAAGTGCTCTCACCTGACAGTCTGGTCATATGTCAACCTTTTCTTGAGCTTAATCAGGGCCACATCATAGTCATAAAACTCAGGAATTCCTTGTGCCGTCTTCCCATTGATGTTGTAGTTGGGATGAAATAGGACTTCTTCTACCTCTAGATCTCGCTTCCTTCCTCCTGAGGAGAGAAAACAATAGGTACCACTTTGTGGGCTGCCTCTGGCCCTATGACTTTTCTTCTTCCCTATCCAGGAGGCAAGAGCTACAAGTGAGGTCAGGTAGAGTGTTGGATGCTGAGGAAGGGAAGGTGTTGCCTGGAGTTCAGAATCCATCTGGTGCATTCTTACCTACGCTGACCTTGATTGAATGTTTCTCATCATCCACGGTGAAACAGTGTGCTGCAGTCAACACAAAGTACTCAGACACCACAGCCCCCATACAGTTTTCATGTCCCTTGAGAGGACGCTGGGAATAGACAATAGGAGAGGAAGTTCAACCTTCACAAGCCAGTCTGATGTGAACATTTTGCCTTTCAACTCTCACAAGTCCTCACTGCTAGAATGGTGCACTTACGGTGACTGAGATCTTGGCCTGCCATGGCTGTTTGTGGTAATCGGTACCCTTCCTATGCTCCCAAACCATGCCACAGAGACCCAGTGACTTGGTTTCATCTGCAGAAAAGGAGAATGTGTTGAAGGCTGAGGATCCTTCATTCTCAACTGGCAGCAGTCACTTCTGGAGGAATCTGCATGTCCCTGGGGAGCAAAGGCCTACACAGAGGGAAAGGTCTGGGAACATTTGATTCCTTATGTAGGGGACAAAGGGCCATTCTGGTGTGATGGAAAGAACTTGGGACTACGATCAGAAACCTAGATATTTTCAGAACCAACTTTCAATAGCTTACTGGGCCTCTTTTGGCCTCACTTTCCACATCTATAAAATGTACTAAAAAACCTCTGAGGTTACCCAGAGTTCTGTGATTCTAAGGTCAGGAAATGGACAGTGCCAGGAAACAAGAATAGTGATGTTAAGATAGACAAGGAGGGCTTGGAAGGTGGCTCAGTGGTAGAGAGCTTGCCTTACGTGCATGAGGCCCTAGGTTTGATTCCTCAGTACCACATAAACAGAAAAAGCCAGAAGTGGTGTTGTAGCTCAAGTGGTAGAGTGTTAGCCTTGAGCTGAAGAGCTGAGGGACAGCACCCAGGCCCTGAGTTCAGGCCCCATGACCAGCAAAAACAAAAACTAAAAAACAACAAGAAGAACTAAGGCCTTCCAAATTGTGATGAGAGGTAGAGGGAAATTAGTAACTTCAGGGGATCCTGGGAAGAGCCTAATTTCCTGATGGTCTTATACTCTTGTATTTTCCTACCAATCATTTGGTAGAAAACATCTTCCAGGTTTTCCATATCCTTGACTCTGAACACATGTTGTTCATTCTCTTTCTTGGAAGCCAAAGCATTGATGTTGTCTTGGTCCACCAGAGGCCCGACTCCAAACACATATACATCTGAAGAAGAAAAAAGGTTGAAGGTCAAGGCCTTGAAAAATCAGGGTGCTGGGGCTGGGAATATAGCTTAGCAGTAGAATGCTTGCCTAGCTTGCATAAAGCCCTCCCTGGGTTTGATTCCTTAGTATCACGTAAACAGAAAAGCCAGAAGTGGTGCTGTAGCTCAAATGGTAGAGTGCTCACCTTGAACACAGAGAGGCTCAGGGACAGAGCCCAGGCCCTAAGCTCAAGCCTCAGGACCAGCAAAAAAAAAAAAAAAAAAAAAAAATCAGTGCTAGGTCCTAGGCAAGTCACTTACCCAAATAATCCTCCCTGGGATTTTTGCGATCCCTGCCAATGTCCAACCAACTCCGGATCTCATCAATGACAGTGACTGGGTCCCCACCCATGTTATGCAAGCCTGCAGAAAAGATAGGGACCATAAAAATATAAAAGTGGGAGGTGAGGATGAGGATCTAAGTTGATAAATTGGCTGGAGGCAGTGGCACATGGCTAGGGGAACAGGTTAACAGTGGGATAGAGATGACAAACCACAGCCTTGGGGAGAATGGTCCCCTATAATGGTCCTCTATCACAGGAAAGCTCAGTAGCCATCCGTGAGCTATATTCAGGGCCCCATCATAGTCTAGTGTTACATGTAGGCTTGGAGGCTGGGGTAGGGAAAAGGTCCTTTCTGACCATCAGTCATGAGGATGATGACATGGCGGGTGCGATTCCAGCCTTCCGGGGGGACGTCCCCTGCCCAGCTCATCATGCTGTATACTGTCTGAAGAGCCCTCTTGGTGTTAGTTCCTGACTTCAACTTGTGGTCTGTGGGAGAGGAAAGAGGGCATCACCTCACCTTGTCTTGAGCCCTGGAGTTCTGTCACCGCTGAGACCCCACATCTTTTTCAACTTTGTGGAGTTGTCACCTACTAACTTCCCTTTTACCACAAAAAGGCCCTCAGAGCCCCCAACTTCATTGCCTGATAACCCCTTTTCCAACCTTTAGCTACAAAGCAATCCTGATGGGTCAGGGTTGGCCATAGTAAAATGCTCAAAGGATGAAATTAAAGCAGGAGGCTGTTAAATATCAGGATACTGCTTCACTCAACATACCTCTCTACCCTCTGTCACACATGTATGTGCGCATGTGTGTGTGCGTGCATGCACATATGCACACACACACACACACATACACACCTCAGAGCCTTCTGATCTCTTATCCCAAAGTGAACCTCCCATCTTCCCTTCCCTAACCTCTAACCTTCATAACTGATTTTGTTGAGCTGTTCTGTTACCCAATCGGCATCACTGCTCTTTTCATCAGACACTTTGACCACGATTTTAGGAGCTGTGGCATATGTCACTAGAGCATATCTTGGCCTCACTCCATAACTTGCCACCTGTGGGTTAGAGGAGCAAGGGGTTATGCATTTGAAAGCACAATACCATGATTGGGCAAATTTAGCATGTTTGCTGAGACAGAGAAGGCCATAATAAGAGGCTCAAAGGCTGAAGTTTGAAGAGGCACCTTTGTTAAGCATCAGGCTACTACATCACATAAAAGGGGAAAGAGGACAGAGTAAGACCTGAGGCTTTCTGGAACCCTGTGGGTCAGAGGGTGCAAGAAGCACAGAGGAGCCAGTCTTGGAAGTGCAAAGAAGCCCAGTCAGGGGCCCCCATTGAAGGGGACGGGAACTCTACCTTCTCTATCAAATTGGTGAGACACTTCTTGGCCCCTGTGAAGTTGCTGGCACCAATGCTATCTGATCCATCTAGCACCAGGTAGATGTTCATGGAGCCTGAGGGGTCCAGGACAATCTTCCGCTTCTGTTGTTCCCCTGTGTGCCAGCAGAGAGTCTCAGAGTCCAGCATACATGGTGGCCCTTCCCCTTCTCTCTCCTCCCCCAAACCCCCACCCTGACTTCCCTTTCTGCCCTCAAACCTGGTCTATGTCCATCCTCGGCATCAACTCCTTCTATGGTCTCTGTCAGGGAGGACAAGAAGGCTTCAGCTACCTCTTCGGGGGTGTCATACATGAAGGAGTCTGGGAAAGATCAGAAACTAGGTCAAGTGTTTGGAGTGTTTTAAAAAAAAGTGACTAGGGCTAGGAATGTGTCTTAGAGTGCTTGGCTAGCATGCATGAAGTCCTGGGTTCCATTCCTCAGTACCACATACACAGAAAAAGCCAGAAGCAGCACTGTGGCTCAAGTGGTAGAGTGCTAGCCTTGAGCAAAGAAGCTCAGGGACAGTGCCCAAGTCCTGATTTCAAGCCCCAGGACTGGTTTAAAAAAAATTAATAATCAGTGACTAGAGAGATGGACTGATTCCCAAGGTGGAAAGAAGAAAAGACTTGGAGAAGTTGGGGGTAGGTAAAACAGTGCTCTACTGAGGGACACATTCAGACCAGGAATCAGGCCAAAAGTCACCTCGGCAGGAAGGCTCTGTACCACTCCAAGAGCCACCCTCCTGGCATATCCGTTGCTGGGAGCCACGCAGGGTAAGTCCCCGACTGCAGTAATAGGTGACACTGTCTTCAAGGCGATACTGACTTCCCACCTTCCTTGTTCCAATAGGGATGCCCGGGTTGGGGCAGTATGCCGCTGCAGAGGGACAGAACACAGAGGTGAATGCAAGTGTGAGGCTCAGAGGGCAAGTCAGAGAAAAGTTATTGTGCCGATTCCTCAGACTGCCATCAAAGAAAGATAAGGCCACCATCAGTGCCATCAAAGAAAGATAAGGCCACCATCAGTGGCAGACATGCTTCTTACCTCCATCATCACAAATGGCTGTTTGCCCATCCCACCGGCCATTGGCTTGACAGGTGCGGTTGGCAGAGCCCCGGAGTGTGTAACCAGGGTAGCAGTGGAAAGAGATCTCATCACTCAAGTTGTAGTAGGGAGACCGAGGCCAGTACTCCCCATTCTCAAAGTCCTGTGGTCTTGGACAGCGAATTGCTTGGAGGCAAAAGTAGAAGTCACTGAGAGGGAAAGGTAATCTTCAATGTGTTCCTCCTTGTCACTTAGAAACAGGACCTTCCTAGTCTAACCCATGGCTGCTCCTCCCTCCTCATCTCTGAGCAGTCTCTTTACTTCAGGGCTGCTTCACAGGCAATTGCTTAGAGAAGGTGAGCTCCCCTAACTCTCCCCTTTCCCACCTGAACCCCAAGAAGTGATTCTACTGTGTTTTTTTTAATTTGTTTTGTTGTTGTTGGTTGTGAGGCTTGAACTCAGGGCCTAGGCCCGGTCCCTGAGCTCTTTTGCTCAAGGCTAACACTCTACCACTTGTAGCTACATCGCCACTTCCAGTTTCCTGGTAGTTAATTGGAGATAAGAGTCTCATGGACTTTGCTGCCAGGGCTGCCTTTGAACCATGACCCTCAGATCCCAGCCTCTTGAGTAGCTAGGATGACAGGTGTGAGCCACTGGTATTCCGAGTACTTCTACTCTTGTTCAGCCCAACCTGCTGTTCTCAACGCAGCTGAAAATTAAACTTACCCTAAGCAGCTCTGTACCTGCTCTGTAGCCACCCTACTCCTTCCCCTTCCCGTCACAAACCTCTGCACTCTGCCTTCTTGACAATCTTTTGGTCTCGGGTCTTCAGGGTACTCCAGGAGCCTGTGGCTTTGCATGTGCGAGTCTGCACGGGGTACGGGTAGAAGCCAGAGGGGCACAGGTATTCAAGGGTCTGCCCCTCCTGAAGAAGTTGGAATGAGCCACCTTTGATCTCTACCCCCTCCAGAGAACAGGAACTTTGGGCCTGATCCACAGGTGATGGAGTTGTACTCACACCTGGAGAGGAAAACAGATGAAGCCTGGCCCTACAAAACCAAGAGAGATGCAAGGGGTAGCAACAAGGATGAGGTACACGTGACCCTTGCTTACCTCCACACGAGAAGGCTAAGAATAAGGACACAAGCCAGAGTTGGGAGCTGGGATTGTGCCCCATGCTGCTAGAAGGCAGAAGAGAGGCTCAGGCTGCGGTCAGAAGCACTTCTCCAGTTTCAGAACCCAAATGGAAATCCCAGATCTTGGCCTGACGGCACACTCTCTTCTCCACCAGCCCCCAGCCTTTTATGCAATCCATTCTGGCACCTGTAGCCTGGCCGGCCTGCCATACACACTTTCCCGGAACAATCAAGCAGGAGAGACCCACTGAGCTGCCAACCCTAGAAACAGAAACTGTACAAGCCCCACCCTTTGCTGCCCAGAGTCTGGAACTCTCCCATTCAATTCCCTTCCTTCTTCGACTCCCTCCCTGACAATCCCCCTTAAAGATCCCGATTAGGCCCCCAGCTCACTCACCTACAGGCTGTGTTCTGGGGCAGAGTCCAGCAGCTGTTTGTCCAGCAGGGTCCGTGACCTTCCTGGAATCATTCCGGCCTCCCTATCCCATCCCCCACTCCCAGGCAGAGGCACAGACAAATGTGGAAATCGTTGGGTTTTATTAATTTCATAACTGGGAAATTCCATGTACAAATCGAGTACAAAGGGTAGGAGGGAGGGATGGGAGCAAAGCAGAGGTAAGGAAGGCTTAAGGGGGAGGGCAGCCAGGCAGCCAGCCATGCTGACACCAGCTCTGGGGTTTCCCCAGCTTGTGTGCACTGAACCTGGGCTCCTAGAACCCAGGATTTATGCAGCTAGGAGTGGGGATGGGTCACAGTGTCTGAGGTGAATGTTCAGAGGTAGGAAAGATGGCAGATCCTGACAGGACAGCACAGGGGTCATAATCAGAGAGGCAAAAAGTTCAGGACACCTTCCAGGTGCTCTCTCAGCCAGGGCTGCAGGCGGAAGAGATTGATGTGGAAGTCTCTGGGTGGTGGGACACCAGGGGGAGCCTTTTTGCGGGTGTTTTTATTGGTAGTGCCAGAACAGGGGTTGTAAAGACCCCAGCTCACTACACCCACCTGGAAGAAACAGAATGGGTTGGCAGGTTGCAGAAGTCCCTGATCCCAACCTCCCTGGTTCCTTCAAAGTCCAGGCACAGGTAGCTCACGCTTGTAATTCTAACTACACAGGAGACTTGAGATCTGAGAAGGGTGGTTTGAAGCTAGCTAGGGCAGGAAAGTTCATGAGACTCTTATCTCCAATGAACCAGCAAAAAGCCAGAAGAGGAGCTGATTCAAGTGGTAGATTGCTAGCCTAGAATGAAAACGTTGATGGACAACACCCAAGCCCTGAGTTCAAGCCCAGTACACATACACGCACATGCACACATACACGTATACACACACACACACACACACACACAGCATCCTTATGTCCTCAACCAGATGGAGATTCACTCTTGTAGCTCCCTCCTTCTCACCTGAAAAAACCTGAATCTCCGCTCAAGGAAAACTGCTCCCCCAGATTCTCCTATAGGTAAAGAGTAACAAGAGGTAGTGTTACCCAGGGCAGAACACTGGTGTCCTGACATGCTGGCCTTAGGAACACAGTGGCCTTCACCCGTGGAAATCCAGCCATGAACACACACCTTTGCAGATATTGGCATCTCCCGGCATCCCACTGCACAGGAACTGATCTGTCACCACCTGTGTAACATCTGTCAAGTTCGGGAAGGTTTTTTTGTCTTGAGAGACTACCTGGATACAGCTTGTCCTCTGCAGGGGGTGGAAAGGGAGAGAAGAGTAGAATGAACAACCCAGATAACAGTTGGTTGACTGGCTAGGCCTGGGAGGAGGTGGGACTTGAGTCAGAAGGAGAAAGTAGGCCAGGAGCTGGTGGCTCACACCTGTAATCCTAGCTAGTCAGGAGGTTGAGATCTGAGGATCTTGGTTCAAAGTCAGCCTGGGCAGGAAAGTCCATGAGACTCTTATCTCCAATAAACCACCAGAAAAAAATGGAAGTGGTGCTGTAGCTCAAGTGGTAGAGCTCTCGTCTTGAGCTGAAGAGCTCAGGGACAGTGCCCAGGCTCAGAGTTCAAGCCCCACCACCAACCAAAAAAAAAAAAAGGAGAAAGTAGCCAGAGCCAGAGGATGAAGAACAATATTTTGGAGGTTGCCTCCAGGTTATTTCAGGGTTCCTCACCTGTTTCCCTGTCTTGAGGTTAATGTTCAACTTGTTCCCATTCAGGGCCACAAAATGGGCAGGAATGCTCTGCTGGTTCAGAAGTTCTTTCTCTGCCATCAAGGAGAAAGGGATGTCAGCGCAGATCCCTTTACTTAGAATCCAGTCATCTGGCTTGGGGACTGCTTCCCAGCTCCTGTTAACAAGCTTAGAACCAGTTGCTCACACGTGTAAACTAAGCTAATCTGAGGATGCTGAGATCTGAACATAGAGATCCAACCCAGACAGGAAAATCCAAGAGCTACTTATTTCCAATTCAAAAGCCAGAAGTGGAGCTGTGTGGCTCAAATAGTAGAGTGTCAAACTTGAGTGAAAAAAGCTAAGGGAGCCAGGCGCTGGTGGCTCATGCCTATAACTCTAGCTACTCAGGAGGCTGAGATCTGAGGATCTTGGTTCAAAGCCAGTCCAAATAGGAAAGTCCATGAGACTCTTATCTCCAATTAACCACCAGAAAACTAGAAGTGGCACTGTGGCTCAAGCGGTAGAATGCTAGCCTTGAGCTGAAGAGCTCAGGGACAGCACCCAGGCCCAGAGTTCAAGCCCCATGATCAACAACAACAAAAGGCTAAGGGACAGTGCCTAGCCCTTGAGTTCAAGTACTGGCACCACACACACACACACACACACACACACACACACCCTGCTCCCAGCTCTTCAGCAGCCCATCACTCACCGTGGTCTTGACAAGTGCTGCCTTGGGGCTTCCGCAAGGCCATATTGGCCTCCATAGTGCAGGGGAGGCAGATGGGCCTGAGGAGAAGAGTGGGTGTCACACAGGCTCAGCCTCGGTATCCCCTCTGTACCTGACCAGAGTACTTCAGTGTGCAGGACATTTTCCCATCCCACACTCGGACACCTGGCATGGCTAGACATCTTCACTCTCTGGGCCAGCTTCAGCAGGGCGATGTCATCACCATAGAACTCCAGGATTCCCTGCTCCTTCTTTGCATGGGCATCAAACCCCGGGGGGATTATTGCCTTCTCCACAAGGAATTCTTTGCCCCATTGGGAGTTTGGATCGCCTGCAACAATATGGTGAATTAGGCTGGATCAGCACTCGTGAAAGGGCCAGAGCCAGGTAGGAAGAGTTCTAGCCTCAGGGTCTGGAGTCTAGTACAGCCCCTTGTCTTACCCACATTGACCCTCCAAAAGGAACTGTTGGCAGCTTGGTGGAAGCAGTGAGCTGCTGTCAGGACCCACTGGTCAGAGATGAGCGTCCCCCGGCAGGTTTCCTGGTGCTTAGGCTGCAGGCAACAGGCCATAATCAAGGGCTGGCCCATGTCTGCTTTCACCTCTGGGATCCAAGCCCCACCTCCCTTCCTTTTACCTTAAAAGTGACATGCCAGGGTGTCCTCTCCTGGTCAGAGGCATTGGCTGACATATTCCCCACCCCACAGATGGTGTCTGTAAGCTTGGAGACATCTGTGGGTGTGAAGATCAGATGGAGAAGAAGGCATAGGAGGAGTACTGTGTCTCCTGAGACCCTGGCTGCTCCCTCACCACCACCCCGCTGCAGGGAGGGCGAAGCTCACTCACCTAGCATGTGCTCAAAGACCTGCTGCAAAGCCTGTGTGTCCTGCAGGATGAAGGCATGTCTCTCGCCATCCTTCTTAGACCCCAGTTCATTCAGTTCTTTCCAGTCCACATCCAGCTTTCCCACTCCAATGGCATAGATGTCTGATGGAGACAAGGGTACTCACCAGAATCCTGTGTCTGAGTGGCTGTTCCAACTTGGAAGCAGCGCCAATAAAAACCCACATGAGGTGGCTGGGAATGTGGCTTAGTGGTAGAGTGCTTGCCTAGCATGCATGAAGCCCTGGGTTCAAATCCTCAGTTACCACATAAACAGAAAAAGCTGGACCTGGGGCTTTGGCTCAAGTGGTAGAGTTCTATCCTTGAACACAGAGAGGCTCAGGACCAGCAAAAACCAAACAAACCATGAGCTGTGCCCTTTCCTCCTTCATCCCTGCTACCTGTCTGACTTCACTGCACACACTATGCCCTTCCTTTTTTTTTTTTTTTTGGCTGTCTTAGGGCTTGAACTCTGGGCCTGGGCGCTGTCCTCCAGCTCTTCAGCTCAAGGCGAGCGCACTACGACTTGAGCTACAGCACCACTTCCGGTTTTCTGGTGGTTTATTGGAGATAGGAGTCTCACAGTCTCTCCTGCCCGGGCTGGCTTTGAACCTCGATCCTCAGATCTCAGCCTCCTGAGTAGCTAGGATTACAGGCGTGAGCCACCAGCACCCGGCTTACAGCATGCCCTTCCTGAACAGCCTTTTTGAGGTTTCTCAATCCACAGGCATGCTGCCACCACAGGCCACCTCATGCCTTCGGGGCCAGCTGTGCCTCTCTCTGCCTAATTGACTCTCCCCAAGATCCACGTAGCTCACTTTCGCAGCTTTGGCTCAAATGTCACCTCAGTAAGTTCTTCTTTGACTAAAACATCAATGCCACAGACCTGGCCCTGCTCTACTTTATCTCATGTTCCATGACACCTGTCTCCTGCATGCTTTATGGTTTCCTTATTTATCTTGTGTATTGCCTATAATGGGTAGAATTATGTTGTCCAGATCCTAATCCCTAGGATTTGTGAGTATGACTTTGATTAGATCGTTGCTGATGTAATCAAGTTAAGGTGAGGACTGGGTACCAGTGGCTCATACCTGTCATCCTAGCTACTTGAAAAAGGCTGAGATCTGAAGCCAGCCTAAGCAGTAAAATTTGTAAAGCTCCATTTCCAATTAGCTGGGTGGGGGAGAAGGGGTAGCTTAAGGAGTAGACTGTCAATAGTAAGTGAAAAGCTGAGCAAGAGATGAGGTCATATTGGATTGGATTAGGGTGAGCCTAATCCACTATCTTCTATTATTAGACAATGGGAAGGAGAGATAGCAGTGTGACTCATTGGTAGAGTACCTGCTTAGCAAGTGTGAGACCTTGGGGTCAACTCTCAACTCTGTAAAAATAGAGTTGGCTTGTTTTTAATTGTGTGTGTATGTGCCTGTCCTAGGCTTGAACTCAGGGCCTGAGTGCTGTCCCTGAGCTTTTTCAGCTCAATGCTAAGTGCTCTACCACATGAGCCACAGGCCCTCTTCCAGCTTTTTTTTTGGGGGGGGTGATTAATTGAAGATAAGAGTCTCATGGACTTTCCTGCCTAAGCTGGCTTTGAACCATCCTCAGATCTCCACTGGTGCCTGGCTTGCAAAAAGTTTTCATGGTTAGCCGGGCACTGGTGGCTCAAGCTTGTAATCCTGAACTACTCAGGAGGCTGAGATCTAAGGATCATGGTTTAAAGCCAAGGCCAGGCAGGAACGTTTATGAGATTTTTATCTCCAATAAACTACTCAGAAAAAGCTGGAAGTGGTGCTGTGGCTCAAGTGGTAGAGCACTATAAGCCTTGAATCTTGAGACACAGACCAGGCCCTGAGGTCAAGTCCCAGAACTGGCAAAAAAAAAAAAAGTTTTCTTTTTTTTTTTTTTGACAGAACAGGGGCTGGAATTCAAGGCCTTGTGCGTATTAGTCTTGCGTCCTATCATTCAAGCCATACTTCCAGCCATTATTTTAAAGAAGCCTCACAGACTTTTCTGCCTGGGCTGGTTTTGAACTCTAAACCTCCAGATTTCAGCCTCCTGAGTAGCTAGGGCTACAGGGGTGAGACACCATCTCCAACTAACTCGTAAAAAGCTGAACTCTTGGAGGATGGCTAAAGGGCTAAGAGTGCCAGCTGTGAGCAAGCCACGTGAGTGCAAGGCCCTGAATTCAAGTTCCAGTACCATCAAAAGTATGGTCTGAGAAATAGGAACAAAAAACAACTCTGCTAGGCACCAGTGGCTCACGCCTGTAATCCTAGCTACTCAGGAGGCTGAGATCTGAGGATCATGGTTCAAAGTCAGCCTGGGCAGGAAAGGCCGTGAAATTCCTATCTCCAATAAACCACCAGAAAACCGGAAGTGGTACTATGGCTCAAGTGGTAGAGCGCTAGCCTTGAGTTGAAGAGCTCAGGGACAGTGCCCAGGCCCAGAGTTCAAGCCCTACAACCTACAAAAAAACAAAATAAAACAAAACAACCAAAATGCCTCTTCTGATTATACTACTTGCACATGCTGGCCTCAGAGTATGGGTGCCAGGGGAGAACTCCCCTAAAGTAGTCCACAGATCTGTGAACTACAACAATAGGAGCACCGAACAGTAGGAGTACCAAAAGGGTCATTTCTAGTGAGGTCTCTTAGAGCATTTGTTTGGTTTCTTGAATATTCGTTCATGTAGTGTGTGTGTGTGTGTGTGTGTGTGTGTGTTTATATCCTGTACCAGGGCTTGAACTCAGAGGCTCAGTCTCTTGCTTAGCTTTTTCACTTAAACCTGACACTCTACCACTTGAGCTATTCTCCATTTAGAGCATTTTGTGGTTTATTGATATGAGCCTTAAGGATTTGTCTGCCTCAAAATCAATCCTGAAATCTCAGCTTCCTGAGTAACTAGGATTACAGGCATGAGTCATTTATATATTCTGCAGTGCTGAGAGTCACAGCAAGCATGCTAGGCAAATGCTCTACCACTGAGCTAGCCCTTAGACCCTTTATTCTATTTTATACTATTTTCTTTTTGGTGATATTGGGGATTGAATTCAGGCTTTGTGCCTGCTACTTCTAGGTACATCACTTGCGCCACACCTCCATCCTCTGCTTCTACAACTGACCCTGGCTTAGATGCTAATGATGAAGGGGATAAGAACTGAGTTATATCTTCCTTGGTTTGTTTGTTTGTTTGTCTGTTTGTTGGTTGTGGGGGTTGAACTTGGCCTGGGCACTGTCCCTCAGCTCTTCAGCTCAAAGTTAGCGCTCTACCACTTGAGCCACAGCGCCACTTCAGTTTTCTGAATGGTTTATTGGCGATAAGAGTCTGACAAACTTTTCAACCTGGGCTGGCTTTGATCTGTGATCTTCAGATCTCAGCCTCTTGAGTAGCTAGGATTACAGGCATGAGCCACCGGTGCCCAGTGGCCCAGTGAGTTTTAAAGAATTATTATCTGACCCCTAAGAAATGGGGAAGCCAGGCATGTAATCCTCGATACTCAGGAGGCTGAGGTCTGAGGATCACTGTTCAAAGCCAGCCCAGGCAGGAAAGTCTGTGAGACTCTTATCTCCAATAAACCACCAGAAAACTGAAATGGTGCTGTGGCTCAAGTGGTACAGCGCTCACCTTAAGCTGAAGAGCTGAGGGACAGCGCCCAGGCCCAGAGTTCAGCCCCATGATTGACAAGAAAAGAAATGGGGCAGTGAGGATGCAAAGACCTTTGGGGACTGAAAATTAGCTTCCCTCCTTATCTGAAAGTCTCTCTCTGAAGTATAGCTTATGCCTAGCATTAATGAGATATAGATAGACAAACAGACAAATAGATAGATGGTTATATATAGAGAGAGATAGATAGATAGGTATAGATATCTTTTCCTGGTCAAAGGTCAGTGCAGTCTGAACCTGTGGAGTTGTTCTTTTTCAGAGGCCACACCTGTGGGGGCCTCATCAGCTATGTACACTACAAAAGGGGGAATAGTGGGGACAGGCCCTTACAAGGAAGCTGAGCCCTTCTTCCTGGAAGGTTTGTTGAAACATGAGAAGGTGGTGAGGACGCTGAGGTGATGATTGCCACAGAGGCTGCTGGGTACTAGTGGTTTTTCCATGCCAGATAACCTTTCTCTAAGCATCTTGAGTTATCTGCCTAGGAGGCTGGTCCTATCACTGCTTCCAGCTCACACGGGAAGAAACACCACCCAACCCACCAAGAATAAAAACAAGGTGCAGCCCATGGGAAGTTTAACTCTAGACTCTTCCTTATCACACTCAGCCAATTCCACATAGAACAATAGATGTAAAACTGTTGAAGAAAATGAGGCACCTGTGGCTTATGCCTGCAATCCTAGCTACTAAAGAGACTGAGATCTGAGGATCATGGTGGCTCAAAGCCAACCGGGGCAGGAAAGTCCATGAGACTCTTATCTCCAGCTAATCACAGAAAAAGCCAGAAGAGGTGCTGTGGCTCAAATAGTAGAGCACTAGCTTTGAGTAAACGGAGCTTCAGGACAGCACCTAAGGCCAGAGCCAGAAGGGAACAACAACAATAACAAAAATCTGCTGAAGATGTGCTGAGACCCCTGACTGAGAACACGGTGCCCCCTCCCCTGGGACAGCACAGACGGGGTAGGGAACAGAGCCTCACCCAGGTAGTCGTTCCTGTCCGGCTTGATTTTCAGTAATTCTATGATGTTGTCAATTGCTGGTTTGGGTGAACCACCTATGTTGGACTTTCCTAGAACAGAGAAGGAAAAGAATTAACCATCTGAGCTGGGTACCAGGGGTTCATACCTGTAATTCTCGCTACTCAGGGGTCTGAGATCTAAGGATCATGGTTCAAAGCTAACCTGGGCAGGAAAGTCCATGAAACTCTTATCTCCAATTAAAAGCTGGGAGTAGAGCTGTAGCTCAAGCAGTAGAACACTAATCTGGAGCAAAAAAAAAAAAGCTTGGGCAGTGCCTAAGGACTGGACACTGAGCACATATCAGGATTCCACAAAGTCCCAGAAGAACCTCAACCAAACCATTTCAAAACATACCATTTACTTTTTTTAAAAAAAAACATTCCAGCAATGAGCAAGGGGGCCCACATCCATTTTCTCATTTAATTCTCATGAAACCCCAGGAAGTGTGGATATTCAGATCTGATCTGATTTTATAGATGAGAAAACAAAGTCCTGGAGGAACAATATCATTTGGGTGAGTGGCAGTGGCCATATCCACCACAGGCAGCTGCTTCCGTTCATGGTTCATGCCCCTCACCTCCTGCTAAGGACCTGCATCTCCCAGATCTAGTGGGATGTGACCTCCCAGGGAGCAAAGGAACCAACATGCCCTAACCACAGGTGGCTTGAACAAACTAACTGTAAGCTCCCTTAAAGTAGTTCTCTGTAAATATCCTGCAGGGAAGGGGAGCAGCTTACATAACCTCACCATCATTATGGTCATCATTTCAACACCATTTCTGCTTTATGAATAAGATACTGGAGCTGGGCACGTGTGGCTCACACCTGTCATCCTAGCTACTCAGGAGACTGAGATCTGAAGATCAAGATTCAAAGCTAGCCTGAGCAGAAAAGTCCATGAGACTCTTACCTCCATTTAACCACCAAAAAGCTAGAAGTAGAGGTGTGCCTAGAGGTAAAGTGCTAGCCTTGAGTGAAGAAATTAAAGAAAGGACAATGCCTAGGCCCTGAGTTCAAGCCTCAGTACCAGCACACACACACACACACACACACACACACACACACACTCTGGAGGTGTGTGGCTTGGGTTGTACAGTACTAGCCAAGCAAGCAAACCAAACCAGTGTGGGTTCAAACCTCACTCTGATAATAACAAAAGTACATAAACACACACACACACACACACACAGAAATCTCATACAGTGATAAATACAAAAAAATTAAGAAGCCAGGAGCTGGTGGCTCATGCCTATAATCCTAGCTACTCAGGAGGCTGAGGTCTGAGAATCATGGTTCAAAGCCAACCTGGGCAGGAAAAGTCCAAGAGACTCTTATCTCCAAAAACCACCAGAAAACCAGAAGTGGCACTGTAGCTCAAGCGGTAGTGTGCTTCCCTTGAGCTGAAGAGCTGAGGGACAGTGCCCAGGCCCAGGGTTCAAGCCCCACAACCGACCCCCCCAAAAAATTAAGGACTGGGAAGGTGGCTCAGTGGTAGAGTGCTTGCCTTGCATGCATGAGGCCCTGGTTTCAATTCCTCAGCACCACATAAGCAAAAAGAAAAAAAGCCGGAAGTGGCGCTGTGGTTCAAGTGGTAGAGCACTAGCTGAAGAGCTGAAGTACAGCACCCAGGCCCAGAGTTCAGGCCCCATGACAGGACCCCCCCAAAAAAAAGTAAAGTATAACAAGAGTCAGATATGAGTTTATTTTATATTCGTTCAACTGTACTATTGTTCAACTCATTCCTTTGAAATATATTTTCTATGAAGGCTGAACAAGAGAGAGGAGAAAAGTGGCAGAGGGAGAAGCAGAATGCAGAACTTCTGACCCTGTATTAATACACCTTCCATTATTCCAGCCCCACTGTTAGAGAACACCCTACCACTACCCACCGTCAGTCAGAAGGATGATGGCATGTCGGATTTCCTGCCAGGCCACTGTTCCTATGCCCAGGCGTTGCATTTGGTTGTTCATCATGATGTAGACACTGTTTAGGGCCTCATAGATGTTGGTCCCAGTTCCATTTTCATGATCTGGAATACACCAAAAGAAAAAACTCTCAGAGATCTCCCACCTGCCACCTGGGGACCAGGAATTACTCTTCCCAACCCATGAAAAATGCAAGTTAAAAACATAGAAGACAGTACCCAGGCTCTACTACTGGCACAAAAAAAAAAAAAAGAAAGGAAGGAAGCCTAGCACCAGTAGCTCATGCTTGTAGTTCTAACTACTCAGGAGGCTGAGATCTGAACATCACAGTTCAAAGCTAGCCCAGGAGGAAAGTCAGTGAGACTCTTATCTCCAACTATCAACAAAAAGCCAGAAGTGGGACTATTGCTCAATTGGTACAGCACTAGCCCTGAACCAGACAGTTATGGGACAGTGCCCAGGCTCTGAGTTCAAACCCCAGGATGGGTACAAAAATAAATAAATAAAAGAGTGCTGTGCCAGTAGTTCATGTCTATTGAGCCACCTTCCCAGCCCTAATGATGTTTATTCTACAGTGCTGAGCCGTGACAAGCAGACCATGTGGTTTGTGCATATGCATGAATCTGAAGACCTGCACTATGTATTTGGACTCGCAGTGCTACAGTCAGTCATGAAGGAGGGAGCTGAACATGGAAGCTACTGTCTATGGTCACCAAGCTCAGCTTCCTATTATCCTCCCTGATGACAGCCATACCTTGATAGTTCAAGTTTTCCAGACTAGTGGCCACTTCAGTCATATCCTGAGATTTGTCATTCAAGACAGACATGATGATTTTGGGTCGTGAGGCAAACGTGATGATGGCAACGTTGATATTGATGTCAAAGCTGAAGATCTGGGGAAGGAGAGCAGGTGAGAGGCAGCATGAGGCTCCCAACCAAAGTGGGAGGTGGTAAAAGAACCAGAAAGGAGACAGAGAACCAATAGGGCAAGGTACTTTCTAAGAAACTGCAGCCTAGAAAAAATAGGAAAGTAACATTTGTTCAGCATCTATTCTGTGTGTGTGTATGTGTGCGCGCGCACGCGCGTGCGTGAGCATGCGCACGCACGCACGCGTACCTCTACTAGGGGCTTGAACATGGGGCCTGAACACTGTCCCCTTAGCTTTTTTTTTTTTTTTTTTTTTTGGTCCGTCGTGGGGCCTGAACTCTGGGCCTGGGCATTATCCCTCAGCTCTTCAGCTCAAGGTTAACACTCCACCACTTGAGCCACAGCACCACTTCTGGCTTTTTCTGCTTATGTGGTGCTGAGGAATCAAACCCAGGGCCTCATGCCTGCAAGATGAGCATTCTACCACTGAGCCACCTTCCCAGCCTTCCCTTAGCTTTTTTGCTCAAGACAAACAGTCTACCATTTGATCCATAGCTTTACTTCTGACTTTTGCTGGTTAATTGTAGATAAGACTATCTCATGGACTTTTCTGCCTGGGTTGGCTTCGAAGTGCAATCCTCAGATTGCAACTTCCTCAGTAGCTAAGATGACAGGTGTGAGCCACCCGTGCTTGGTATACATTTTAAATTATTTATTCAATTCTAATGAAATCATTGAATAGGAGTATCAGTATCTTTCTGCCATTATACTCCCCCATCCCCACCCTTTGAATTCTCTTGTTGCCCTTTGTGGAGACTACTTGCTTTCTCTAGATGATGAATTTCTGGTATTCCCCAGCCCCCTAGCACAGTGCCTGACACACAGCAGGTATCTGTGGGAAACGAAAACCATAATTCGATGAATTGAATTCATGATCCCAGCAAGGCATGAATAAAATCTGGGAAGGCTTCTGGGAGGAAGTGAGCCGTAGGAGGGAAGCTGAGGGAGCCAGGCAGGCTCCTGGGCATGCAGCCCCATCATCCTCACCCTGTCCACCATGAGGGAGGCACTGTCCCTGAAGATCTTAAAGTTCTCTTCCGACACACTCTGAGAGGCATCCAGAAGCAGGTAGAGGTTCAGGTGACCAGAACGCTGGATTTGGATTCTACGAGCCAATTTTTCTGGGGAGAATTCAGATGAACCCCTTCTTCCTGTGTTCTGGCTAAGGGTATCCAGACTCTGGGTCTGCCCTTCAGTCACTGAGCCCACTGCAGCCTCCCAGGGAGGCTTCTACTCTCCCCTGCTCCTCCCAGGCCTGGCCTTTCCTGCTCCAACCCTGGGCACTCACCCTTCCTCTTCTGGTTAGGATTAGTGGCTCCAAGCAGATGAGACAAGGAGGTGCCCAGGGCGGGGGCCACATCCTCTGGGAAGTCATAGGAGTAGGGCTCTGTGGGAAAAGCCACAAAACAAGACAATCAGCCAGAGCCAGGCTGCAGGGAGTGCCCGGAGTCTCCTGCAGCAGGCAGCATGGCTACTCACGGCGGCAGATGGGCTCTGTCCCACTCCAGACCCCATTGCTCTGGCACTCCCGCTCCGCAGACCCCGTCAGCACCAGATTTGAGGAGCAGCGATAGCTGACCTTGTACCCAAGGTCAAAGCGGGAACCCGTCCTCACTGCACCTACTGAAGTGCCTGGGTTGGGACAGTGGTCAGCTACAAGTGGACAACAACAAAAAGACAGAGGTGAGCAGGGTACCATGCCCCGTTCTGCCCTCCCCCCCACCCAGGCTCTTCCTCCTCTCTGGACCCTCAGAGTCACCAGAATCCTTCAGAAGATGCTGGGGCATGGATGGAGAACCTTCCATAGGATGAAAGAACTCAGAAATCAGCCATTTCTTTTTTTTGTTTTTTCTTTTGTCAGTTGTGGGGCTTGAACTTGGGTCCTGGGTGCTATTCCTGAGGCTCTTTGTGCTCAAAGCTAATGCTCTACCACTTGAGCCACAGTGCCACTTCCAGTTTTTGAGTAGTTAATTGGAGATATGAGTCTCATGGGAGCCGGGTGCCAGTGGCTCATGCCTGTAATCCTAGCTACTCTGGAGGCTGAGATATAAGGATCACGTTCAAATCCAGCCCGGGCAGGAAAGTCTGTGAGACTCTTACCTCCAATAAACCACTAGAAAACTGGAAGTGGCGCTGTGGCTTAAGCGGTAGAGTGCTTGGCTTGAGCTAAAGAGCGCAAGGACAGTGCCCAAGCCCAGAGTTCAAGCCCCACGACTGACCAAAAAAAAAAAAAGAGAGAGTCTCATGGGGACTTTTCTGCTCAGATTGGCTTCAAACTGCAATCCTCAGATTTCAGCCTCCTGAGTAGCTAGGATGACAGGTGTGAGCCACCTGCACCCAGCTGAAGTCAATCATTTCCACCAGCCCTGAAACCTCCTAGTCCTGACTTGGCTTCATCCTGTCTGCCCCAGAGCCCTGGGTAGATGGTAGCCAAGGAGTCTTACTCTGCCATAAAAATAATACTAGCAAGACTAGTGCTCTACCAGTTGAGCCACAGAGCCACTTCTGGTTTTCTGTTGGTTAATTGGAGAGAAGAGTCTCATGGACTTTCCTGCCTGGGCTGGCTTTGAACCATGATCCTCAGATCTCAGCCTCCTAAATAACTAGGATTACAGGTGTGAGCCACTAGCGCCTGACTATGAGACTCTTACCACTGAAGTGGTAGAGCACTAGCCTTGAGCAAAAAATCTAAGGGACAAGGTCTAAGTCCTGAGTTCAAGCTCCAGTACAGGGAGCTAGATAAGTATATGGAAACTTCATGTCCAATTGAAGCTCAGTACCTTAGCACCAACAACTGGTGATCCATAGACCTCAATTTACTCAAATCTGGTCCCATCTCTAACTTGGCTCCAAGGCTCCCTGGGAGCCCCAGACCCCAAGCAAGCCAGCATTCAGAGCACGCACCTCCGTTGTCACATACAGCCGTCTCTCCATCCCACATGCCGTTGGGACGACAGTGGCGCACAGGTGAGCCCCGCAGTGTGAAGCCATCCTCACATTCAAAGGTCAGGTTGCCACCCACAGGATAGGACCCCAACCGAGGGGTGTACACGCCGTTCTCAAAGGTGACAGGTGCTGGACAGCGAACAGCTAGATGGAGAGAAGTGGAAGAGTCAGGGATGGATGGCCAGCACCTAGGCTGGGTGTGCACTAGTGATAATACTGTGAGAACCCAGGAGAGTGACCAACTGGTGGTTAAAACCTTGAAAGATCTGGCCGTTGGTAGTTCACACCTCTTATCCTAGCTACTTAGGAGGCTGAGATCCGAGGATCACTATTTAAAGCCAGCCAAGGCAGGAAAGTCCATGAGACTCTTATCTCTAACAAGAAAGAGCTGGATGTAGAGCTGTGGCACACACACACATACACACACACACACACACACACACACACACACACACAGAAAATTGAAGCATGTGAGATTTCTGTTTTAGGCAACCAGATGAACAATGGCAGTTTTTTTCCTTTTCTGTGGAATTAGTGGTATTGGGATTTGAACTCAGGGCCTCACTTTTTTTTTCTTATTTTTGGTCAGTTGTGGGGCTTGAACTCTGGGCCTGGGTGCTGTCCCTGAGCTCTTCAGCTTAAGGCTAAGAAACTCTGCCACTTGAGCCACAGTGCCACTTCCGGTTTTCTGGTGGTTTATTGGAGATAAGAGTCTTATGGACTTTTCTGCTCAGGCTGGCTTTGAACCACAATCCTTAGATCTCAGCCTGCTGAGTAGCTAAGATTACAGGCCTGAGCCATGGGCACCCCACAAGCCTCATACTCTTGCTTATCTTTTTATTTTTTTGTTGGTTGTGGGACTTGAACTCAGCCTGGGCACTGTCCCTGAGCTCTTTTGTTCAAGGCTAGCACTCTATCACAGCGCCACTTCTTGTTTTCTGGTGGATAGTTGGAGAAAGAGTCTCTTAGACTTTCTTGCCTTGGCTGGCTTTGAACTGCGATGCTCAGATCTCAGCCTCCTGAGTAGCTAGGATTACTGGTGTGAGCTACCTGTGCCGGCTTCTTGCTTAGCTTTTTCATTCAAGGCTGGTGCTATACCACTTGAGTTATACCTCCACTTCCAGTTTGTGGGTTTTTTTTTGGGGGGTGGGGGTTGCTGGTTAGTTGGAGATCAGAGTCTTACTGACTTTTTTTGCCCTGGTTGGCTTTGAACTCAGCCTCCTGGGTAGTTAGGAGTACAGAGGTGATCAATGCTGCAATTGACAACTGACACTTTCAGAAGGACCTCTGCCAGAGCAGCTTGACCCTCCCTCCCCACACCACCTGGCCAGAGTAAGCTCCATCTTGAGCAACTCCTCAATTAAAGCTCTGGGCTGGCCACTGAGGAAGACATGAAAGGAAGCCCAGGAGGAGCCTCACGTTTGCACACTGCTTTCACAAGCCGGGCGGATCTCCTGATGGATCCTGGGGTCTGCCATCGTCCATTGCTCTTGCAAAGCCTGGTCGCTGGGGATGGATAACTACCCTGGGGGCAGGAATAGATGAGGAGGCTTCCAGGGGCCCAGCCATGGCTGAGAGTGAACGTGCCACCAGAGATATTCACATTCTGAGAGCAGGAGGGTGCAGCAGCGGCTACCAGACCTGTGGGTGGGGATCGCAACAGAGCTAAGATCGCACAACAAGGAAGCTGGAGAGACTGTCCCTTTCACACATAGGACTCAACCTTGGAACAATGGCTGTGCCTACCGGGCCCTCATCAGCTCCCTCCCCTGACTCCTACCTGGGCACAGGAGCAGCAGGCATAGGAAAGTCAGCAGTGGGTCCATGGTGTCCACCTCAGGGCAGGAAGAATAGAGAGGCAGTGGAGAGAAAAGGTCATCTGACTTCCCGAAACCCAGCCAAAGCTGGCTCAGCAATTGTCTCATTTGCTGCCAAAAACAGAAAACTAGGGAATGGCAAAGGGGGGGGGGGATGGTCTTTCCTTAGGAAAGTTAAATAATAATGATGATAATGATAATAACAATAAGCAGGGATTAGGGGCTGCGCTGAGCGGCAAACCCTTTGCTCTGCCTCCCTAAGTTCAACACAATCACCAAGTCAGTATTTCAACACCATAGGCTTTGCTTTCATCTCCCAAGCACCTGCCTCATGTAATCACACACACACACACACACACACACACACACACACACACACACACAGAGCACTTGCCTAAATAGTCTAAAGTACACAATCTCACAAGCCATCCAAAATATTGCAAAACATTTTATTTCAGTAAAGTGGGAATTTTCATTTGGGTTTTGCCAAGGAGATTTTTTAGGAGCCTGGGACAATGTGATCTTCTTAAACAGACACATCTAAGAACTGGCGATTCATTTTCTTAGAAGTTCTTTATAAATATGAAGACTCAGCATCATTTTCTTGCCAGAAACACTTCTCCAGGGAGATTCTAGGGCTAAAACTAAAATCAGCACTTATAGAGACAGGAAAAATGTTTACAACATTCTTAGTGGAAAGTCCAGTGGATACAATTCCCAAGTTGCAAAACAAATTTGAGGTTATATACTTGAAACATTTTGGTTGTTTAAATATTCCTTTAAACCATAACCCGCTCTTATATAAAATGCAAAAAGTACCAGATGCTTGTGGCTCATGCCTGTCATCCTAGCTACTCAGGAGGCTGAGATCTGAGGATTGTGGTTCAAAGCCAGCCTGGGCAGGAAAGTCCATGAGACTCTTCTCTCCAATAAACTACCAGAAAACTGGAAGTGGTGCTGTGGCTCAAGTGGTACAGCGCTTGCCTCGAGCTGAAGAGCTGAGGGACAGAATCCAGGCCCAGAGTTCAAGCCCCTCAACTGACAAAAAAAAAAAAAGAAAAGAAAAGAAAGGTTAAGTGAGCAGCTCCAGGTTCACCCAGGAACTCAGCATCAGAGCTCAGAGCTCCTGAGTCCACGGGCATAGCCACAGCGCTATGGTGGCTTCAGAGCATCTGCACATCCCTCAAGTCCCCTCCATGCCCCTGCACGGTACCTTCCTGAGCCCAGCCTCCCTAACTCTTGCCTCTTGCCCTCCAGTAATCATCCTCTATCTTTCTTAAGTCCGTTATCCTCCAGACTCTCAAAGAACCCGTCCTTCACCCTCACCCATTTATAACCACTGGTTGTATAACAACCACTAGTTATTTGGGTAGCTTCAGCTCTCCAGAAGCAGCAGCCTAGGCAGTTTTTGTTGAAATCCAGGAGCTCTATAAATAAGATCAGAGCCAATGACCTCCAGGAGGCTTCTCCTCAGCCCAAGTAACAAATCTTTCTGAGCAGCAAGAGAAGTGGTTTTGGTTTCTATTCCTCTCATTCTTTTTAAAAATAAATAAATAAAATAACTCATATTGGTAGACTCCACCTACTTCCTTAAACACTGGCCCCTGCTAGATGGTTGGATTCATATACCCTCCCCCATTCTGCCAGGCACTGATCTACTTAGTTTGAATGGATTGCCCAACTATGACCTTGAGGAACCTTTGCATACATTACCCTTAGGGCCTCAGAAAAGGGGTTGGCCAGATTCTGGCTTGGCTTTTTCAAGCCACTGGGCCCCAGAGGCCAGCTAGCAGGCCGAAAACTTTGTTCTGTTACGGAAACTCTGTTCCTTGAAACTCTCTGTTCCTTGACGTCCATTATTCAAATTTCCCGAGAATTAAACTGGGAGCACTAGTCCTTACCTAGAATTAAACTAGGAAATTAGGAGTTGTGGGGCCTTACCCAACTTTCTGGCAGAGGCCAACTTCAAACTTAGATCCTCAGATCCCAGCCTCCTCCGTAGCTAGGATTATAAGGCGTGAGTCAAGGGAGCCTAGAGTGACTAAAGGCATTTTGCATTATGGGATAGTCATAAGCCTTTGGGCACCAGGAACAAAATGTTACCATTTGAACATTTTAGGCGATTGGGGAAACTTTAGGAGGTGTGGGCCTAAGTAGAGAAAGTAGGACACTGGGGGCGTGCCTCTGAAGACTGTACCACCCGCCCGAGTTCTTTTCTCACCCCCTCTGCTTTGTATCTTTCAGGTGAACAGCTGAGGACAAGGGGAGGGTGGGATGGGAAAGGGCAGGTGGAAGACAGAAAGCCTCCTAGTAGGGTGAGCACGCATATTTATATTTAGGCATGGCTGTGGGCTTCTCAGGGAATGTTGCGCTGGGACCTTAAATTTCAGACACAAGATAAAGTGCCAAAAGCTGATGATGTCCAGAATGTGATTCTGGGAAGTAGAAGGCTGCAATACAGTCAAGATAAAAGTTGTTGGAAGGAGATCAAAAAGCTTGGAAGAAACAAAAAAATATTCTTGCTGAATATTGGCTGCTGAAGGGAGGGAGGGAGGCCTTCATAATGTACCTTTTATAATTTTTTTTTTTCAGTCATGGGGCTTGAACTCATGGCCTGGGTACTGTCCTTGAGCTTTTGCACTCAAGACTAGTGTTCTAACACATTGAGCCACAGAGCTACTTCCTAGTTTTGTTATGGTTTTGTGGTGTGTGTGTGTGTGTGTGTGTGTGTGTGTGTGTGTGTGTGTGTGTGTGTCGGTTGTGAGGCCTTAACTTTAGGCCTAGGCACTGTCCCTTAGCTCTTCGGCTCAAGGCTAGTGTTCTACTACTTGAGCCACAGCACCACTTCCAGCTTTTTCTGCTCATGTGGTGCTGAGGAATCAAACCCAGGGCCTCGTGCATGCAACAAGGCAAGCACTCTGCCACTGAGCCACCTTCCCACCCCCTGTTTGTTTGTTTGTTTTGGGTCCGGTTGTGGGGCCTGAACTCTGGGCCTGGGTGCTGTCCCTCAGCTCTTCAGCTCAAGGCTAGTGCTCTACCACTTGAGCCACAGCGCCACTTCCGGCTTTTTTCTTTTTGCTTATGTGGTGCTGAGGAATCGAACCCAGGGCCTTGAGCATGCAAGGCAAGCGCTCTACCACTGAGCCACCTTCCCAGCCCCGAAATCATTTTATTTATAAAGAGTTATATGGCTAGGCGTGGGAGACTCAGGCCTGTAATCCCAGCTACTCAGGAGGCTGACATCTAAGAATCATAGTTTGAAGCCAGTTTGGGCAGGAAAGTCCTTGAGATTCTTTTCTCCAATTAACCACCAAAAAGCTAGAAGTGGAACTGGTAGAGAACTAGCCTTGAGCACAAAAGCTCAGGACAACAAACCTTTGGGTCAAGCCCCAGGATGAGAGAAAGAAGAGATGGGAAGAAGGGGGGGGGGGGGAGAGAAACACTATGACTGCAGCCTTTAACTGGAGATAAGAGTCTCACAGATTTGTCTACAGTAGCTTCAAAATGAGATCTGAGTAGCTAGGCCGCCAGCATTGGGCCCTTCTGGAGCTTTGATGACTACGCATCTGGACTAGAAGCTTCTGTCTCTTTGTTGTTTCTCACATCCATATCTCTGGCTGGAATCTCTCTTTCCTTTCTTCCTTTCATTTTCTTTTTGTGCCAGTACTGTGTCTTGAACTCAGGGCCTGAGTGTTGTCCCTTAAGTTTTTTTCACTCAAGGCTGGTGCTCTACCACTTTAGCCATAGCTCTACTTCTTGGATTTTATTTCTAAAGCTCGCTAAGAATCCTGAATTTGCCTGATCTTGACACTATGCTAAGGCATTTGGTTCTGAAGACTCAGGACAAGAAGGCCCCCCTTGTCTTACATTGACAGAAGTTGGGGAACAAGGTGCACAGGGCTACATGATTCTAGACCTTCTGGGGGGATATGTGGGAAAGCAGCCTCACCTCATCTCCCTAACAGACTGGACAGGAAACAACAGCTCTGTGTACTTCATCTTGCCCCTGTGAGTCAGTAACTGAGTAGGCCAGACACTGGAAGAGTTCATTAACCCCAGTTTCACTTGCCACCAAGAACGCTCTATCTTAAGCAACAGGCTAAGACTGGGCCCCTGATCCATCCTAAACAGAAGTAGCAAGAGGGAAGTGGCGCTGTAGCTCAAGTGGTAGAGCGCTTGACTTGAGCTGAAGAGCTGAGGGACAGCGCCCAGGCCCAGAGTTCAAGCCCCATGACCGACAAAAAAAAAAAAAAGTAGCAAGAGGACAGAAGATAAAATTACAAAATTTCAACTGGGAGAGAGCGAAGGAAGAAACATACCCACTACCTGACTTATGAAACAGTAACCCCTCTGTATATCATCTTTCTAATAACAATTTAAACTATTTAATTTAAAAAACTTTACAAAATATTATTCTTTATCGGACAGCTTTTTCCTATTTCTGCTCTCATTAGAATTGTAAACTTTAAAAGAAAAAAGAAAGAAATAAAATAAAAAAGAAAGTTGGAAATGAAAAACAGGAAAACAGAATTTTTAATTTCTGTTGAAAATGTCATAGTGTCTCCCAGGTAGAAAAAAGGGAAAGGGTTATTGTTGTGTGCCAGGCTCACTTAACTCTTATGCAAGCAGTAGGAGGAATCAGAATCTTCAATTAAAAAATAAAGATGTGATTTAGAGGATTAAGTAAATTGCCCAAAGGCCCTTCTGTAGTAAGCAATTGGAATATGGCTTTGAATCAGGTATATCAGACACAGGAGCCTCAAGTATATCAGACCACACAGGAGCCTCCGTTCTTCCTTGAATCCACATGGTCTAACAACAAAGGCGATTTCTACAAAGGAAGTATTTTAGAATAGAGAGAACTGGATGGCAACATAAAAGATCATTTATGAGCCTGAGCCAAGTCACTACCTAAACGCTAGCCACACCCTCTCACCAAACAGCATCCCTTGAGTTTGGGTATTCAGTTGAAGTCAGAAATAAACTTTTTATGGGTGGATGCTGGCTGAGCTGAAGAATGACTTCAACAGCCAGTCATTTATTACATGACTTTTATTTGCAAAACATAACCCACAGCCTAATTCCTGTAATCAAAAACTTACAGTCTCACGGGGGAACACAGATATCGAACACACTATGTAACAAAAGCAGCTCAGAATTAAGATGTAAGAAAAATGTGCTGGTCTTCCCGGAGGATGCAAAAAAAAAAAAAAGCACCTTGGCAGAAAACATTGACATCTCCACTGACTTGGATCTTGGAAGGGTGGGAGTGTGTGGGTATTATGGGTACAAGGTGGGGGGGTGGGGGGTGCTTGAGGCTCAGCCTTCAAGGCTCTAAGTGCTGCTGGAGAAGCTGTGGAGACTGCATCTTAATTTGAGACTGACAAAGAAGGTGAGGGGCAGAGTTGAGGGGAAGTTTTGTTTACTTGCTGGCTGCTCAGAGCCGGTGGTGGTGCAGGGAGGGAGCCGAGGGAGGCTGGGGAAAATAGAATTACACCACTAATTTACATTATTATAAGAATTAGCCCTACGGTTAATTACACAGTGAGGGGAGAAGTAGGCAAGGTCATCAACTGCACAAGTGGAGACATTTGACTTGGCAATTATGGAAATGAAAGGGAGGGCGAGGTGTGATTTTTAAGTGACAGAGGGGAAAGGTGGGGTCGTTGGATTCCTCGGGGAAATGCAACCATCTTTCAGGCCAGGAGGGCTGGGCAGAAGACTTGGAAAAAAAGTCTTGGAAGTGCGGCCGGAGGAACTGGACACAGGGAGCTCTCGTGGGCGACGTCGTCGGATAGCCGGGAGTTACCGTGAGGCCTGGGGGGAGGCCCGCCCCGCACCCGGGGCCGCCCGCTGCGCAGCGGGTCCGGGGCAGCACCACCTTTTGCAGCAGGTGGCAGCGCCTGCGGCT
>NW_012267418.1:1185439-1188558 GCF_000151885.1 Dipodomys ordii
TTTTTTTTTTTTTACATGGAACGTGTGGATACAGAGGGATGATTGTATTGCCCCATAAAATGTACACCATTTTGCTTGTCTATCCATCCATTATGGACACTTGGTTTGCTCTCATGGGTCAGCCATTGTGAATGATGCAGCTACAGTTGTGGGTGTACAGTGGACCTTGAGCCTTGTCTTGAATCTCGTTAAGCTTGTTTTCTCATCTGTAAAATGAGAAGAGCCATCTCAGTGGTTGGAGAGAGAAGTGAGCTATGGCATGCTGGATGCTCCTGTGCTTGGGAAAAGGGTTTTTGGTCCTTGGTTGACACTTTGTGGAGCTTGGCTTCCTTTGCCACCCTGCCTGAGCATCATGTAGCTGCTCCTTGATCCTGAGCTTGGTCCCTCTTGCTCCAGCCCCCAGTCCCTGAGAAGCGGCCCCCAGAAGTGCAGCATTTCCGCATGAGTGATGATGTGCATTCGCTGGGGAAGGTAACTTCAGGTCAGTCCCACTCTCCACTCCCCGTAGACTCCTGTGGCCTGTCCTGGGGTTAGAATACAGTCCTTCTTTCTCTCCTTCCAGAGGTGGCCAAAAGGAGGAAGCTGAACTCTGCAGGTGGCCTGGTAAGCCAAAGGGGCAAGGCCTGCCCATGGGGTGGGGGGATGCTGCTCCAGGGGATCCTAGCCGCTAGGACTACATGCTGTTCTTGAAAAACTGGGAAACTGCCAGAAGCCGCCAGTTTTCTGTCTTCTTCCAGTCAGAGGAGTTGAATTCTGCAAGGGGTTCCGGAGAAGTGTCCCTGGACAAGGGGCACCCCAGGTCCCTAGAGGAGTGGGAAACAGTGGTAGGCGATGACTTCAGTCTCTACTATGACTCCTACTCTGTGGATGAACGCGTGGATTCTGACAGTAAGGTGAGCTGGGGCCCCAGATGCAATTCCCTCTAGTCTTTACAGTTTCCCCCTCCTCTCCTCCCCTCTCCTCCCTTTTTCTTTTCTTTTGTGGGTCCTCGGGCTTGAACTCCAGGCCTGGGCACTGCCCCAGAGCTTCTTTTGCTCAGGGCTAGCACTCTACCACTTGAGCCACAGTGCCACTTCTAGCTTTTTCTATGTGGTACTGAGGAATCAAACCCAGGGCTTCATGCATGCTAGACAAGCACTCTACTAAGCCACATTCCCAGCCCCTCCCCCTCTATTTCTTTCCTTGTCTTGTGAACACTCGCTGATTCATTCACTGCCCCATGTAATCTACAAGTGTTTCCAGTGTGTGCTCCAACCATTCCAGCCCTCCCCCTTCTCCACCAGGGCAGCCACCATTCTTCACTTCTGTTTGCAGCCATCTTATGGTTGTTTTTTGTTTAGGGGGTTGATATTTGTTTTTTTTTTGTTATATTTTGGGGGGGGGTCATGGGGTCTGAACTCTGGGCCTGGGCGCTGTCCCTCAGCTCTTCAGCTCACGGCTAGCATTCTACCACTTGAGCCACAGTGCCACTTTGGCTTTTTTCTTTCTGCTTATGTGGTGCTGAGGAATCGAACCCAGGGCCTCATGCATGCAAGACAAGCGCTCTGCCACTGAGCCACCTTCCCAGCCCCTTGTGTGTGTGTGTGTGTGTGTGTGTGTGTGTACTAGAGCTTGAACATGGCTTCCAGCGCTTGCTCAGCTTTTTGACTCATTGCTAGCACTGTAACACTTGAACCATACCTCCAATCCAGCTTTTTCACTGGTTAATTGGAGATAGTCTTTTGGACTTTTTTCTTAACTGGCTTCAAACTACAGTCCTCAGATCTCAGCCTCCTTAGTAGCTAGGATTATAGCTATGAGCCAGAAGCACCCAATTTTGTTTTGTTCTGTTGTATATGTTTGCCCATACAACCTAGTTTTGCTCTTTTGCTTCTTTTTCCTTAGGTGGTACTGGAACTCAGGGCCTTGTACTATCTAGGCAAACACTCTACCACGTGAACCATACCCCCAGCCCTGTTCGGTTTGTTTTAAGGATAAGGTTTTGTGTATACGCTAGCTGCCCTGGACCTTGATCATCCCAAATAGATAAGGGTGTGAGGTCAACCTCTTCTGTTGATTGAGATGGGAGTTGCACTAAAATTTTCCTTAGTCCGACCTCAAACAACCATCTTCCCAATCTCTGCCTCTTCTTTAGTTGAGATTATAGACATGCACTGCCATACCTGCTTTATTTCCCTTTTGTGTTTTGTTTGTAGGATGCTGAGTCTATGTTGCTGAGGCTGGTCATGCACCCTAGGCTCAAGTGATCCTTCCTCTCAGCCTCTGGGGTTGCTGGGACTATAGGCACATGCCACCATGTCTTTAATGATTTAGTAATTCCATAATATCATCAGATATTCTGTCAGTTTTCACATTTCCTCAGTATTTCAAATGGGACACACACACTCACACACTCTCTCTCCCTCTCTCTCTCTGATTTGATTGATTGATAGTTGCCTTACCTAAAAATCTTTATGTAGATTTCCTTACCTAAAAAACATCCTCATGGGCTGGGGCACCCAGTGCCCCAAGTGTGTGTTCGGGCCTGCATTCCTAGCTATTCTGGAGGTTGAGATCTGGAGATCTTGGTTAGAAGCCAGCCTGGGAAGACAATCCGAGAGACTGGGTACAAAAGTCTGTGAAACTGTTATCTCTAATTAACCACCAAAAAGCTAGAAGTGGAGCAGTGGCTTAAGTAGTAAGTAGAGTGCCAGCCTGAACAGAAAAGCCTCCAGGCCCTGAGTTCAAGTCCTAAGACTAGTACCAAAACAAAACAAAAAACACCTCACAATTTGCTTGTTAAAGAAACCAAGTCAGCTGCGTGGCTGTAATCCTAGCTACTCCGGAGGCTGAGATCTGAGGATCAAAGCCAGCCCTGGCAAGAAAGTCTGTGAGACCCTTACCCCAATTAACTACCAGAAAACTGGAAGTGGCACTGTGGCTCAAGTGGTAGAGCACTAGCCTTGAGCTGAAGAACTGAGAGACAGCGCCCAGGCCCCAAGTTCAAGACTCATGACTGACAAAAACAAAAAAAAGGGGCTGGAAAGGTGGCTCAGTGGTAGAGTGCTTGCCTTGCATGCCTGAGGCCCTGGGTTCGATTCCTCAGCACCACATAAGCAAAAAGAAAAAAGCCGGAAGTG
>NW_012267418.1:1188608-1192639 GCF_000151885.1 Dipodomys ordii
GGGGGGCGCTGCCGGCCCCGGGGGGGTGGGGGAGCTATAGGGGGGGGAAACCCAGCGCGCGGAGCCGGGCCAGGTGAGAGGCGCGTGCGCTCAGGGTTGGGGAGCTGGGGGGGGCGTGCCGCGGAGCCCCGCGTGGGAGGGGGCGTGCACGCGGTGTGCGGACGACGAGGGGGAAGACGTGAACAGGGAGGTCAGTGGAATGAGGCCCGGGGTGCAGGAGGCGGGGTGAGCAGCGCCGGCTCTCCAGGGCCACCCCGGAGTACAGAGACCAGGGTGTCTCCGTTTCTCCATCTTTCCGCGGGCGCGCGGGTTCGCCCCAGCGTTGCAGGCCGCCGGACTCGGGGGGTGTGGACGCCGCTGCCCCGCCCCCGGGAACCACGCCTCCCTCCGAACAGGGACCGCGCCTCCCCAGGCTTGGGGAAACTGAGGAAGAGGCGTGGAGACTGGGAAAGCTGATGCCGCGGGGCGGGGGAGGGGGGGATGCACTAGAGTCTTGGCATTGGCTAGCCGGAGACCTTTGTCTCTGACCATTTTCCTTCCCACCCCAGGGTTGCCCATTCCCGCCACAATGGCCTCTGGGGTGGAAGTCCTGCGCTTCCAGCTGCCTGGCCACGAGGCCGCTACGCTGCGGAACATGAACCAGCTCCGGGCTGAGGAGCGGTTCTGCGACGTGACCATTGTGGCCGACAGCCTCAAGTTCCGTGGCCACAAGGTCATCTTGGCCGCCTGCTCGCCGTTTCTTCGGGACCAGTTCTTGCTGAACCCCAGCTCCGAGTTGCAGGTCTCCCTGATGCACAGCGCACGCATCGTGGCCGACCTGCTCCTCTCCTGCTACACGGGCGCCCTGGAATTTGCTGTCAGGGACATCGTCAACTACCTAACAGCTGCCTCCTACCTGCAAATGGAGCACGTGGTGGAGAAATGCCGGAATGCCCTCAGCCAGTTCATTGAACCCAAAATAGGCCTCAAGGAGGATGGGGTCAGCGAGGCTAGCCTCGTGAGCAGTGTCAGTGCCACCAAATCTCTCCTCCCTCCAGCCAGGACCCCAAAGCCAGCTCCCAAGCCCCCGCCCCCACCTCCTCTACCCCCTCCTCTCCTCCGGCCTGTGAAGCTGGAGTTCCCACTGGATGAGGATCTAGAACTGAAGGCCGAGGAGGAGGAGGAGGATGAGGATGAGGATGTGTCGGACATCTGCATCGTGAAGGTGGAGTCTGCCCTTGAGGTGGCTCACCGGCTCAAACCCTCCGGAAGCCTAGGAGCAGGTCTGGGTATTGGGGGCTCTGTGAGCAGCCACCTTGGGGAGCTGGCCCAGAGTAGTGTGGCCCCCAGCGCTGTAGCTCCACCTCAGGGAGTGGTAAAGGCCTGCTACAGCCTGTCCGAGGATGCTGAAGGGGAGGGCCTGCTGTTGATTCCTGGAGGCCGGGCCAGTGTGGGGGCCACTTCGGGCCTGGTGGAAGCAGCAGCGGTGGCCATGGCTGCTCGGGGGGCGGGGGGCAGCCTGGGGGCAGGGGGTAGCCGGGGACCCTTGCCAGGGGGCTTTTCAAGTGGAAACCCTTTAAAGAACATCAAGTGCACCAAGTGCCCAGAAGTGTTCCAGGGCGTGGAGAAGTTGGTCTTCCACATGCGTGCACAGCATTTCATCTTCATGTGCCCACGCTGCGGCAAGCAGTTCAACCACAGCAGCAACCTCAACCGCCACATGAACGTGCACCGTGGCGTCAAGTCGCACTCGTGTGGCATCTGTGGCAAGTGCTTCACACAGAAGTCCACGCTGCACGACCACCTCAATCTACACTCAGGAGCGCGGCCCTACCGCTGCTCCTACTGCGACGTGCGCTTCGCCCACAAGCCTGCCATTAGGCGGCACCTCAAGGAGCAGCACGGCAAGACCACAGCCGAGAATGTGCTGGACGCCAGTGTGGCGGAGATCAATGTCCTCATCCGCTAGCAGGGCCAGGAGGCGGGGGTCCTTGGGCTGGGTAGGAAGAGGGCTCCTGAGCTTGGCAGAATTGGGGGGAATCTGGGTATCCTGGGAAGACATATACATCCTAAGGGAGAAGGGAGGAAGATTCTTTGGTGAGAAGACCCTGCCTCTTGGAGAAGAAAAGGATGGGACCAGAGGTGGGGTTCTTTGACAAGTCCAAGAGAATATTGGGTCTCCAAGAAAGATTTTTTGTAGAGGTGCATGGATATGTGGAGGGTGGGGAAAGGGTCTTACAGAATGAGAAAAAGCAAAGGCTGGAAAATGTTTTGGGTTTTTTTCTTTCTGGCTAAGGCTGCCTAGGGGGAGATTGTGACATTTCTTGAGGTGGGGCAGGGTGGGTGGGAGTTGGGCGGGGACTTGACAGGAGGCAGCTTACTTGCTCCCCTGTTTAGAATAGATCCTTGGGAGGAGAGAGCATGATAAGGGGGAAATGATTATTGAATCCCAGAAAAGGAAGGGGAGACAAGTTCTTGCATGCTGGGGAAGTTGGGACTGTAGGTAAAAGGCTCACCAAAATCAAGGGAGAACAAAATAAGGTGCCAGGTAAGAGAACAGTTGGGTGAGCATTCTGGGTAGATAACTGGGAAGTGGGGGTACAATAGCAAGAACAATGAATAGTGATGGGGTGGGGGCAGGGCACTTAAGAGAAAAGAGACACAAGGAGGGGCTGTTGGGGGGGGAGGGAGAGTAGTAGAGACAATACAGTATTTTTTAAGAAAACACGTATTTTTTAGGATTTTTTCTGAAGTTTGGGGTTTTAGTTTTTTCTGCTTTGTTTTTCACAAAATAAAAAAAAAAGTTTTTTTTCTTTATATTCTGGCAACTGCTTGTATATGACTATCCTACCCGAGAGCCTCTCTCTCTAATGCTCAACACCCAGAGGTCACAAATTCATGAAGTCCAGTGTCCAAAGGAGCCCAACATCAAAGAAAATAGGGAACTTAAGTAAACTTCTCAGGCTAGGAATATTAAGTTCTCCACCCTCAACACCTAGCCCTAAACCTCATGGCACACAGGTTTAACTGTTCCTCTACTTGTAGGTCAAGGCTAACGATGGGCCACAGGTCTCTGAAATTGCAGGCAGGCATGCATCTGATCTGTGTGTCCCCCCCCCCATAATTTTATATTTTTAGGAATGCTAACCTTTGCTAAAGTTGCCTTGGGGTACAAAGAAGACTACAATTCCCAGAAAGCTCTCAAAAGTTCAGAACCAGAAAACTACAGTTCCCAGAAGGTCTTGAATTGGCCTCAGGTATCCCAAAATCTAACCACCTGCCAGTGTCAGTCACATAGTATGTGTGATACCATACAGGGACTTCCAAACTTCACAAAGATGTGACAACTAAAGGAGACCTTACTCTTCACTAGGATGAGGAGTGTATATCTTGGTGCGTATCATTTCCGAACATACACTGTCCAATGGCCTATGAGTAGCCTGATGGTGCTTGTGAAATGTTTGGCAAAATGGTTACTTACTATTGTGTCACTAGACAATAGTCATTCGGACGGCTGGACTTCCTTGGGTTCTGTAGAGCAGGTGACAGCAGAAGAGACATTTAGCCCCAGATTTTTTTTTAAGGAGGCTGCTCTGAGGGACGCTGGAACCAGCTAGGAGAAAAGGTGTCTTTACGAGCGTCCCCATCGATCCTTCTTGCTCGCTAGAGACGAGGCCAGAACTGAGGCCTTCTGGCTGACCTCCCAGACACAAGTCAGAAAATTAACCGGGCGGGAGAAGCCCGAGTGGGCCAAACAGAAATACAGCGGCTGCGGGGCGCCGGGAGGCCAGGACGCTCCCCGAGTCACCTAACGCCAGGTAGGGGCCGAGAGGCCGGGGTCCCAGCGAGCCTCACCCTGTTCCCCGCGGAGCAGAGGCTGGAGATGAAGGATCTCCCCCGCAGCCCCCAGCCTAGGGCAGCCACAGCCCAGCCCGAGGCCGTCCTTGGAGGAGAAAATGGCCAGGTTGCGCGTACCGGCTCCTTTAAGGCTCCTCCTCGCCCGCCCTTTCCCGACCACGTGACCCGGGGCGGCCGCGCGCCGGCTCGGCCCC
>NW_012267418.1:1199589-1237469 GCF_000151885.1 Dipodomys ordii
TGGCTCAAGTGGTAGAGTGCTAGCCTTGAGCTGAAGAGCTGAGGGACAGCGCCCAGACCCAGAGTTCAGGCCCCACGACCAGACCCCCCCAAAAAAAACAAAAAATAGAAACCAAGTCATTTATGCTATAGAATCTCTTGGAAGTTCAGTTGATTGGGTAGGGTTTGACAAGTTCCTCTGATTAAACTATAGATCTACAAGCCTGATCCGTTTTCCATGTCCCTCTTGTTTTATTGTTTTGAAAATGGGTTCAAGTGCTGCTTCACATTTATTTATTTGTTTATTTATTTATCTTTTGGGTCCGGTCCTGGGGCCTGAACTCTGGGCCTAGGCCCTGTCCCTCAGCTCTTCAGCTCAAGGCTAGCACTCTACCACTTGAGCCACAGCACCACTTCTGGCTTTTTTTTTCTGCTTATGTGGTGCTGAGGAATCGAATCCAGAGCCTCATGCATGCAAGGCAAGCGCTCTACCACTGAGCTACCTTCCCAGCCCCACATTTATTTTTTTATCTCATTAACATTGACCCGGAGGTGGGTTCAGGTGATGTCAGCCTGACCCCTTTATTATACAGCTGGCTGTCTTTTCTAAATGTCATGAGAACAGTATCATACTATATGTCTTCTAGAATTTGCTTTTCTTTGTATTAGGTTGCCAGGAGCCACACACATTGTTGAATGTAACTATAATGGCTTTTCAAATGCTGTAGTCTATGCCCTGTCTTTACCCAACCATCTCTTTCCTCTTCTTCCCATATTTACCTTCTCCTGGGAGCCTTCCCTGCATGCCATTGGTGGTGCTGGTTTTCTTCCCTCCCCTGTCTGTCCTGGGGGCTAAATATACCCTGCTTGAACTCTGTCAAATTCTCCCTGGAATCCACTGTGGCCTGGGGGGCGGGGAGGGTGGTCATTGTTCTCCTAGACCTATTTTCCTCTCTCCCAGTCTGAAGTTGAAGCTCTGGCTGAGCAACTGAGTGAAGAGGAGGAGGAGGAGGAAGAGGAAGAGGAGGAAGAAGAGGAGGAGGAGGAGGAAGAAGAGGAAGAGGAGGAAGATGAGGAGTCAGGCAATCAGTCAGATAGAGTAAGAATGAAGGCTGATCCTCTAGCATAGTGGGAATCTTTTGATGTGGGGGTGGAGGCCAGGACCCCCTACCTCTTCTTTCCTCTACAGAGTGGCTCTAGTGGCAGGCGCAAGGCCAAGAAGAAATGGCGGAAGGACAGCCCATGGGTGAAACCCTCTCGGAAACGTCGGAAGCGGGAGCCTCCTCGGGCCAAGGAGTTGCGAGGTGAGGGTGCTCCACCGTTCTTTGGTCTCCTCCTCTAGCCCCCCTCCCGGCCCCACAGAGCACGCACGTACACACGTTCATGCATGTACACCGCATGTGCCGCCGCGTCCAGGCCCGTGAGCTCGCACTCTCACTCTCTCTGTCTCTGTGTCAGGAGTGAATGGTGTGGGCTCCTCAGGCCCCAGTGAGTACATGGAAGTCCCTCTGGGGTCCCTGGAGCTGCCCAGCGAGGGGACCCTCTCCCCCAACCACGCTGGTAATTGCCAATTGCTGGGACATGGAGCCACTAGGGGGCGCCCTCTGGGCTGGAGGGAAAGGGAAGGAGGGGAACTCGGCCAGAGCCGGAGTGTTTATGGCAGACTGGGATTCTGGGGCATGGAGGGAGAGGGAGTGTAGAAGCAAAAGAAGCCTTCCAGTGGGTGAGCGGAAGGGCCTCTTCAGCGCCATTTTTTCCCTCTTATCCAAGGGGTGTCCAATGACACATCTTCGCTGGAAACAGAGCGCGGCTTTGAGGAGCTGCCCCTCTGCAGCTGTCGCATGGAAGCACCCAAGATTGACCGAATCAGCGAACGGGCAGGGCACAAGTGCATGGCTACCGAGAGCGTGGATGGAGAGGTGGGCCCGTGGACTTCAGGGAGAGAGGCTGGGCGAAGGAGCTCTAGGCCCCAGCCTCATATTCTATTCCCTTCCAACAGCTGTCGGGCTGCAATGCCGCCATCCTCAAACGGGAAACCATGAGGCCCTCCAGCCGCGTGGCCCTGATGGTGCTCTGTGAGACCCACCGTGCCCGCATGGTCAAACACCACTGCTGCCCAGGCTGTGGCTACTTCTGCACAGCAGTAAGTGACTGGTAGGGCAGACAGGTAGCCTGCCTACAATAAACAGTCTGCCCCTGGTGGACAGTCTGACCAGGTTCTCTCCCTGTTGTAGGGTACCTTCCTGGAATGTCACCCCGACTTCCGGGTGGCCCACCGCTTCCACAAGGCCTGTGTGTCCCAGCTCAATGGGATGGTCTTCTGTCCACACTGTGGAGAAGATGCTTCGGAAGCCCAGGAGGTGACCATCCCACGGGGCGATGGGGGAACCCCTCCAGCTGGAACAGTAGCCCCTGCGCCCCCACCCCTGGCCCAGGACGCCCCAGGCAGAGCAGATACTTCGCAGCCCAGGTATTAGCCTTACCCTGCCCGGCTTTCTGTTCCCTACCCGACCCTCCAGCCCCAGACTTGAGAACTTTCTCCCACAGCGCCCGGATGAGAGGGCATGGAGAGCCCCGGCGCCCACCCTGTGATCCCCTGGCTGACACCATCGACAGCTCGGGCCCTTCTCTCACCCTGCCCAATGGGGGCTGTCTCTCAGCGGTGGGACTGCCACCCGGGCCAGGTCGGGAGGCCCTGGAGAAGGCCCTGGTTATCCAGGAGTCAGAAAGGTAAGTGTAGTGTAGTTGCTGTCGGCACAGTGGCCAGGGCTGGGGCCAGAGCAGCAGATGTTGCCTTCGATGCTCAAATCTGAACAGCCCACCTTCTACCCCTCCCTCTCCCGGCAGGCGGAAGAAGCTCCGTTTCCACCCCCGGCAGTTGTACCTCTCCGTGAAACAGGGAGAGCTGCAGAAAGTGATCCTGATGCTGTGTGAGTGCCCCGCCGCCCGCCTTCACTAGCACCTGCTCCGTGCCAGGCACCAGGCTCAGTCCAGGAGCACAGTCCTTTCCTTTGCGGACCTAGTGCAATGGGAAGGACAACCTAACCTGTGCTGATGGGACAGTGGGAATGCATGGGTGGAGGCCACGCTCCCATCCAGTGCACAGTGAGCAGTACTAAGGAGCCGCTCTACACTTGCCCTCTGCTGAGTGCCCTGGTGAAGGCTAGTGCAGAGAATGCCCAGCAGGGGCCCTATGAAATCTTCCTGGAAGAGGTGCCACCCCACCCCTACCTTGCTTACCATTTGTCCCTCCCTCCCCTGGTGTGATGGGCTCTCCCTACAGTAGACAACCTGGACCCCAACTTCCAGAGTGACCAGCAGAGCAAGCGCACAGCCCTGCATGCAGCTGCCCAAAAGGGCTCATTGGAAATCTGCCATGTGCTGCTGCAGGTCAGCCCGGGCCTTACCCTCCGCCTCATTGACCAGGCCCTTGGAGGTCTCCCCTTCCACTCCTTTCCCCCCGTGCCAGCCCTCATGCCCCTCCCTCACAGGCTGGAGCCAACATCAATGCAGTGGATAAACAGCAGCGGACGCCCCTGATGGAGGCTGTGGTGAACAACCACCTGGATGTGGCACGCTACATGGTACAGCGTGGCGGCTGTGTCTACAGCAAGGTACGACAGCCACCAGAGGGCAGGAATTAGGGACAAGGCTTCGGTGCCAGCCGGAGGACTCATCTTCCTGTTTGTCTCTCAGGAGGAGGATGGTTCCACCTGCCTCCACCACGCAGCCAAAATTGGGAACTTGGAGATGGTCAGCCTGCTGCTGAGCACGGGACAGGTGGACGTCAATGCCCAGGTCTGCATGGGTTTCCTTGGCCCAGCCTCAGGCTTTGACCCCTTTCCTCCCTCTGATCTCTTGCCCTTCAGCCTGTATCACACTGCTCATTGTGTTCCCCTCTCTTTCCTCTTCATTTGTATCTCTCCTGCTGCTTTCTCTTTATCAGTTTTCCGAACAGTGAGTTCCTGCCTTAATCTCAGCAAGTGTCTGTGTACTCCCAAGTTTACACATGTCGGCTGTGTTTCAGTTTACCATTGTCACTGTTCTCCATCTCTGGTCTAGAGGAACCCCTTGTAGGCTTGTGTGACTTTGATCTTTGGCATTTGAGAGCATTCTAACCTTTCAGAACACGGCTTACCCAGGACTCAGAATCTTAGCATTTCTGTAAGAGGGACTGATTCCTCTGTGTGGGAAATAGTTTATAGTAATAAGTCTATGTACCAGTGGACAGTTATTGCTGTTGGGCTGTTATTCCTTCTAGGACTTCCATTGGTCAGACCCAAGAAATAATGTGTTTTAGAAGGGGAAACAAAAAAAAGGACCGTGTGTAGTATCTCATGCCTGTAGTCCCAGCTACTCGGGAGACAGAGCTTGAAGAGAGTGGAGCAATTTGAAGCCAGCCTAAGCAGTTACCAAAATGTCTCTTAACCAACAAATCAGGCGTGGTTCACAGCTGATTCCAGCCACCTGAAAGGCTGAGTTAAGATCCACTGTCAGAGGCAAAAATGCCAGACCCTATTTTTAAAGTAAAGCAAAAAAGTGGTCAAAGTGTTTCTCCAGTGATAAAGTCCCTATCAAGCAGCAGACCCTGAATTCAAAGCCCAGTATCCTGCAAAAAAAAAAGCTGCTCACTTAATTGTCTTTGCAGTCTTTGGCCATGGCCGTTATTAATCCTGTTTTATAGATGAGGAAACTGAGGCCCAGAAACACTAAGGGGCTTGTCCTTGGTCCCCTACAGCTTATAGGCAGAGCTGGGAATCACACTCAGACTAGCTCCAGAGCATGTACACTTTGGTGAGCGTGGTCGGGTTCTGCTCCCTCACTCTCTGCCACCCACAGGACAGCGGCGGGTGGACCCCCATCATCTGGGCAGCAGAACACAAGCACATTGACGTGATTCGCATGCTGCTCACACGGGGTGCTGATGTCACCCTTACCGACAATGTGAGTGACAACGGTCAGGGTTGGAAGAAGGTGGGAAAACCCGTCCCCTGAGCAAAGTGGAGGCTACGTATACCCCATGTCTACCCTACACCTCCACAGGAGGAAAACATCTGCCTGCACTGGGCCTCCTTCACTGGCAGCGCTGCCATTGCTGAGGTCCTGTTGAATGCCCGTTGTGACCTGCATGCTGTCAACTACCACGGGGACACACCCCTGCACATTGCCGCTCGGGAGAGCTACCACGACTGCGTGCTGTGAGCCCCCACTGCCCCACCCATGTCCCCACCCTGCCTCCCAGAGTCCAGGCCCCATCTACAACTCCATGTCCCCTCCCCAGGTTGTTCTTGTCACGTGGGGCCAACCCCGAGCTGCGGAACAAAGAAGGGGACACAGCCTGGGACCTGACACCTGAGCGCTCCGATGTATGGTTTGCGCTTCAGCTCAACCGCAAGCTGCGGCTTGGGGTGGGAAATCGGGCCATCCGCACCGAGAAGATCATCTGCCGGTGAGTTCCTGCACCCAGAACTATCACTGCCACCTCTCCCAAGACCTCCCCCGCCCCTGGCCAGGCCCCAGAAATGTCCGAGACCCCTCTCTTTCTAGGGTTGACAAATAGAGCAGATAATTGAGGATATGATGTAGGCACCCAGGAGGCTGAGCCAGGAGGATCCTAGATGACAAGCCTGGACTACACAGCGAATAGTGTCACAAAAGAAGGTAGCCCCGGCGCCGCTGGCTCACGCCTGTAATCCTAGCCAGCTTAGGCAGGAACGTCCATAGGACTTTTAACTCCAATTAATCACAGAAAAAAGCAAAAGTGGAGCTGCGATGCAAGTGGTAGAGCAGTAGTGTTAAACAAAAGGAGCTCAGCGACCATGCCCAGACCCAGAGTTCAAGCTCCAAGACTGACCCAAAAAAAAAAAAAATGTTTTTAAAGGCTGGGCGCCGGTGGCTCACGCCTGTAATCCTAACTACTCAGGAGGCTGAGTTCTGAGGCCAGAAAGTTCATGAGACTCTTATCTCTTATCTGGTGAGAAAACCAGAAGTGGTGCTGTGGCTCAAGAGGCAGAGCACTAGCCTTGACCGAAGAGCTGAGGGACAGCGCCCACGCCCAGAGTTCAAGTCCCACAACCAACCCCCAAATTTTTTTTTAAAAAGAACTATTAGATTATAATTTCAAGTGGAGGGGCTGGGAAGGTGGCTCAGTGGTAGAGCACTTGCCTTGCATGCATGAGGCCCTGGGTTCGATTCCCCAGCACCACATAAGCAAAAAGAAAAAAAGCCGGAAGTGGTGCTATGGCTCAAGTGGTAGAGCGCTAGCCTTGGGCTGAAGAGCTGAGGGACAGCGCCCAGGCCTCACAACCGGACCCAAAAAAAAAAAATAAAAAATTTCAAGTGGAGCCAAGTGGACCTATAGTCCTAGGTACTAACTAGCTAGTGAGGCTGAATGAAGCAGCAGGATGAATGACTTGACCTCAGGAGTTTGAAGCCAGTCTGAGCAACATAGACATCACAAAAGAAGAATTCAGAGCTGGTCACCATGGCTCATAATCCTAGATACTTAGGAGGCTGAGATCTGAGGATCAAGGATCAAAGCTAGCTGGGGCAGGAACATCTGTAAGACTTATCTCCAATTAACAATAAAAAAAACTACAAGTATGGGGCTGGGAAGGTGGTTCAGTGGTAGAGCGCTTGCCTTGCAATGCATGAGGCCCTGTGTTCGATTCCTCAGCACCACATAAGCAAAAAGAAAAAAGAAAAAAAAGCCGGAAGTGGCGCTGGCGCTGTGGCTCAAGTGGTAGAGCGCTAGCCTTGAGCTGAAGAGCTGAGGGACAGCGCCCAGGCCCAGAGTTCAGGCCCCACAACCAGACCCAAAAAAAAACTAGAAGTAAAAGTGTGTGTGGCTCAAGTGGTACAGTACCAGCCTTGAGTGAAGAAGCTAAAGGACAGCAGCCTAGCTCTGAGTTCAAGCCCTAGTATAAACCTCACATCCAGACACAAAAGAGAATTTCAGATGAACAGCTACACAGTAGAAGAATGTCCCATGCAATATTTGGGAGGTAATTATACTCAAATATTTTCCCCTATTAATTTGAAATTTAAGTTTCACTGAGTATCCCACGGTTTATCTGGCATCCTTACTCTAATGAACCCCAGAACCTCCGTTTCCCAACATAAGGAAGGTCCTCATAGCCCTCTCTCCATGCTCCCATCCTGCAGAGACGTGGCTCGAGGCTATGAGAATGTGCCGATTCCTTGTGTGAATGGTGTGGATGGAGAACCTTGCCCTGAGGATTACAAGTACATCTCAGAGAACTGTGAGACATCTACCATGAACATTGACCGAAATATCACCCACCTGCAGGTGTGTGGTGGCTCTCCATCCCTCCTCCTCCCCCCCGCCCCCCCCAAAAAATACCCAAAAGCACTGAGTACAGTGGAGCCAGTTGGAACTAACAAGGCAGCTGGCCTCTTTAAAGAGTGGGGGCAGGCAAGAGGCCTACTAAGGGGTGTGTCTGCAGGAAAATGGGCCCCTTTTCTAGATTACACAATGGTATTGTGCATGTAAGCTCATGGGGACCACTGTCACCTGCCGCATCTGGATTCCCCCTCATCCTGGGACCATCACCAACCACTGTCTTAGAACATGGATCCAGAGAAAGACAGTGCTTGAGGGTGGAGGTGGGTGCAGAGGCTGAACTACCCTCTGCTTCTACCTAGCACTGCACCTGTGTGGATGACTGTTCCAGCTCCAACTGCCTATGTGGCCAACTCAGCATCCGCTGCTGGTACGACAAGGTATGTGTGTGCCCCCTGCCCGCCCCCCTTCCTGGCTGAGATCACCTGGCCACTCCATTCCAGCAGAGGAACTGGCCTCAAACTTGAATTCCCTGGGCTCTGCCCAACGGCAGGAAGTGACAAAGAGGGCAGAGCAAGACACCTTTCCTGGGAGGCTGCCAGGTCAGAGCTGGGGCTCTGCCCAGGTGTATACAAATGCCGTTGGATGCCTTTGCATTTCCTGGTTCTGACCTCAGAGCCTCCGCCTCCCCCATACCTCTCCTCCTGGCTCTGGATTGGGTCAACAGTGGCTCTTCCTGTGGAGTCTTGGGGATCCCCAGTCGCTGAGGTGAGATCCACACAGAGACCACCCCTATTCTCCCTGTCACCCTGTCAGGATGGGCGGCTGCTCCAGGAATTTAACAAGATCGAGCCCCCCCTGATCTTTGAGTGTAACCAGGCCTGCTCCTGCTGGAGAAACTGCAAGAACCGCGTGGTACAGAGTGGCATCAAGTGAGACACCCACCCCTGCAGCCCCCTACACCCCATCTCATTCTTGCCTTCCCTCCCCTGGGGCTTGTCAGGGTCCCTGCACCCAATACCACCCTCTCTCCTTCCCTAGGGTTCGACTGCAGCTCTACCGAACAGCCAAGATGGGCTGGGGGGTCCGCGCCCTGCAGACAATCCCCCAGGGGACTTTCATTTGCGAGTGAGTTCGCTTGGGGTATCTTCTCCCAGGCCTCCCTTTGCCCTCCTCCCTGATGGTCGTATCCCTTCTGCCCACTCCAGCCAGCCCTCTCTGACCCCTGTCCCGTAGCATGGGCTATCTGCACGGTGCCCATGCCCCAGAACTGCCCATCACCACTGCCTTGTCTTCCTCCCCCTCTGTCCAAACCGTTTCCCCCTCTCCCTTCTCAACTGCCTTCCCAGGTGGGGCAAGTGGCAGTTTTAGATAGACCTGCCTTTGAGGCCTGCTGTGCTACTGTGTGTTCATGGGCAAGCTACTGAACCTCTGAGCTCATCTTCCTTGTGGAGATGATAATAACTACTCTTCTATCACCTTACGTGGGGAAGCCCGTGTTTGCCTTTCAGAGGATTGTCTGGTTTCTCTCTTATCACATGTCCTCTCAACCTCTCACACATGTAGCCCCGTCCTCCTGGGTCTTAACCTCTCCAGCGTCTGTTCACTGCTTGTCTGTGTTAAACCTGCCCTTGCCTTCCCCTCTGCTGACAATTGTTCACCCTCTCACTGCTGGGTCTCAGTCCTGGTTCTCCTGGCATCTGTCCGCCTGCAGCATGATGCTGCCCTTGCTGCTGCCCCTCCTCTTCCTTCTTGCTCTTCACCAGCTCCTCCCTCTACTGTCCCACCCCAGAGCTCCTCATCCTCCCTCTCTTCCTGCAGTCTGGCCCTTCCCTTACCACTGTGTGGCCACTCTTTACAACCACCTGCTGGGCGGTTCCTCCTACACAAACCTCCCAGTGTCTGCATGCAAGCAAACTTCCCTGGCAACAGCCCCTGGGTACTAATCCTCTCACCACAGAGGCTTGCCTGTCTCCAAATCCTCCCCTTCATCCCCTTCACTTCCCTCAGGTCTTCTTGACCCCATCAGCCTCCAGGCTTTCCCCTCACACGCACCAGTCCTGCCTATGTTCAGACCATCCAAGGAATACCTAAGCACCTCAGCTGGCAGGATTGTATCCCGCAGATGCCTCATTCCTGCTCCTGATCCTTCTGGATCCACTCTGCCCTAGATCACCTACTGTAGCCCCTGTGGTGTTAACCTGGCACTTGGCAGATAGTGGTGAATAGCTGAGAAGTGAAAGACGATTCTTTGGGCTTGTGAGGAGAGACAGGGTCTGGAGCCACCTCCCAACAACCTGCTCCCCTTCAGAACCATGATTCCTATCCAACAGGTACGTCGGGGAGCTGATCTCCGATGCTGAGGCTGATGTCAGAGAGGATGATTCCTACCTCTTCGACTTAGACAACAAGGTGGGCAGGTGACACCTCCTCTGTCCCTTCTGCTTCCACTGGATGAGTTTCTGGAGACTCTGGGAAGTCATCGGGTGGAAACCTGGGTGGTGGGACTAGGTGGCCAGTGAGGGGAAGATTGGCCAAGGAGGCAGAGTGAAGGTAACTGTGAAGAGAGCACTCTCCCTCTGCCTTCAGGATGGAGAGGTGTACTGCATCGATGCTCGTTACTACGGCAACATTAGCCGCTTCATCAACCACCTGTGTGATCCCAACATCATCCCTGTCCGGGTCTTCATGCTGCACCAAGACCTGCGATTTCCACGCATTGCTTTCTTCAGTTCCCGAGACATTCGGACGGGGGAGGAACTAGGGTGAGGCTTGGGTTGGGAAAGATTAGTATGCCCTTTGGAGGGCTTCTTAAAATAGAATCTAAGACCTTAGCTATTCAGGAGGCTGAGATGTGGTTATCACATTCAGAGCCAGCCAGAGCAAATGTGTCTATGAGATGCTATCCCTAAAGTAACCAGCAAAAAGCAGAGCTGAAAGTGTGGCTCAAGTGATAGACCAGTAGCCATGAGTGAAAAAGCTTAGCAAGAACTCGAGGCCCTGAGTTACAGGGACAGCATTCCAATAGAAAAAAAAAAAAAGTGCCTATGTGAGTGTGGCATTGCTCACCTGTGATCTCCCCACTTGGGAGGGAGAGGCAGGAGGATCACAAGTTGGAGGCCAGCTTGGCAATTTAGGAAGACCTTTTTATCAAAAATTTTAGGCTGGGCACCATTGGCTCATGCCTATAATCCTAGCTACTCAGGAAGCTGAGATCCCAGAGTTAGGGTTCAAAGGGAACCCTGGCAGAAAAATTCAAGAGACTCTTCAATTAACCTAACAAAAACTTTGGAAGTAGAGGTATGGTTCAAGTGGTAGAGCATTTTGAGCAAAAGAGTAAGAGCACAAGCCTCTTGAGTTCATGCTCCAGTACCAGCACTTTAAAAAAAAAAAAAAAAGGAACTGTAGGCTCATTAGTAGAATGCTTGCCTACCATGTTCAAGGTCCTGGGTCCAATTCTAGTCACCACCAAAAAAGAAAAAAAAAATAAAAGCCCTGAGCCTCAGAAATTCTGGCTCACTTAGTTAAGGGGCCCACGTCTTACATTTTTAATGAGTTTGCACGGCAATGCTGAAGCTTCGCCTCTAGAATCTGCAAGGACTTGAGGACCATCTAGAAGGGCCTGCGTCTCTCCTGGGGACGGAGATCTGCAGGATCTTTGGGGTGGGTTTTTGGTGTCTGGGCAAGATCCGACAAGATCCTGTGCTCCTCTAACAGGTTTGACTATGGTGACCGCTTTTGGGACATTAAAAGCAAATACTTCACCTGTCAGTGTGGCTCTGAGAAGTGCAAGCACTCAGCTGAGGCCATTGCTTTGGAGCAGAGCCGGCTGGCCCGCCTGGACCCCCACCCTGAGCTACTACCAGAGCTCGGCTCCCTGCCCCCTGCCAACACCTGACAATGGACCACACCCTCCCTTCTCTGACACTGGTGGCCACCAGCTCAACAGCCCTCTGCTATCTGATGCTCACAGCCCCAATTTGGGGCATTGCCATTTTTCCCACTGCCCTTTAGACATTCCTCTACCAGAGACCCCCCCCCCAACCAGACCCTGGAGGTCTGCAAGCCCCTCATCCAAAGCTGGTTCCGCTCTGAGAGTGACTCCAGGGCCGGCCACCCTCATCCCCACGTTAGTTAGATTGGTGAATTAGAATTGGGCCTCTGTGCCAACTCATTTTCTTTGTTCTCAATAAATGTTGGGTTTGGTAATAAAGTTGTCTGAGTGATTGTGGGGAGGGGAGGAGGAAGCACACAGCCTGAGGGATTGTGGGTTCTAGGGGCACAGTGGAGGGGGAAACTGCCTGGTGGGGGACACAGGCAGCAAGTTCTAGTCAAGGGCTTAAAGACAAATCTGAACTTTTTTTTTTTTGGCTGGAGGGCATTGCCATTGAGAGATACTTTGCAGAATTCCCGAAGACTCTTAAGTCCTTACAGCTGTGACACTTTCCCAGCCAGCAGCTCCAGTCCCTTCTCAGCGAGCTGCCTGGTCTTAGAGTTGTGGAGATCAGAAGGAGGAACTGGAGTGTGTCTGGGACCACAGGCAGGGGTGGGGCTATGACGTGTTGGGAAGGCGGGGCAGGTAGCAGGTGAGACGCCAGGTCTCCCAGGCTCCAATCACTCCGGCGACTGAGCCATGGGTGGAAAGCAGGATGAGAACGAGGCTTACGGTGAGGCTGGAGGCTGGGGCCAAGGGCTGGTGTTCTGAAGGGCGGGAGGCTGGCTGGTGGTGACTGCAGACAATGGTGGCTGAGGTTAGATCCAGGTCGAGGAACTAAGGAGAGTTCTGGGTCCTTGAGGTGAGGGACCAGGAAACAAGCCAATAAAACGAGATGAAATTGGTGTCCTGGGGCGATGGGGCTCAGGACCTGGGAGCCACAACTGGGAGCCATTTGCAGAGTGAGGCTGGGGTCTGGGTATGCAGGGGGAGATGGCTTTGTAGGCGGTAGAGGGATTTCGGACCTGGGCTTTGGGCCCCTGAGGACAGGGTCTTGGCAAACAAGGATGGAAGGTGGCAGGGTTGGGGTCCTGAGCAGAAGAGGGGATGGGACTTAAAGTTTAAAGGCTAGGAGTGTCTGCCAGGGGTCCTGTGCAAGGGAGGAATTCCAGCCTGGACTCTGGGTCTTTGAGGAGGAAGGTGCCAGGGGCCTGCCATTCAGGTCTTGGTGAGGGACTGGAATCCTGAGCTGCCTATTGGGAGGAGACTGAGCCCTGCTCCTGGGTCTGTTTGGGGTCTTTGAGGAACAGGGGCAGGGCCTTGTAGGATTCCTGTGAAGAGGGGGAGCGAGACATCCAGAATGCATGAAGAAAAAGGTCTGGGAGTCTGTCCCAGGGGTCCTAAGAAATTAGAGCTACAGCTCGGCCTCCAGGATCCCCAAATTGTGAGAGCCGCAGCTTGCCGGCCAGATCCCTTGGGTGGAGAGGGACCATAATCCTGAGGGAGGAGCGGCCTCCTCCAGGTGGGGCTGACTTTCCCTGGCAAACAGGGGAAGGGGCCAGGGCTCTCCAGAAAACTTCCTGGAGCAGCTTTGGGTCAATCATTGACCTCAGTTCGGTGAGCCAGGATGGAACAGAGTCCAGGGCTCTTTGGGAAAGTGGATCCTACCCCTTCTCAGTCTCTGGCCCAGCTCTCTATCTTTCTTCCTGGGTGCCCACAAGGGACCCTGGCTGCCTGGCTCCACCTCCTCCCTGTATGTACTCAAGGAAGACCAGGAACAGAAACGTGGCCACAACTTCAACGGCCAGCCAGCTCAGGTGTCAGCCTGACTGGCTGCCCAGAATTTCGTGGTGGCCAGAGGACTAAGATCCCTTCAGAATGAGAGTCAACGAAGGCCCTTTCCCCCCTCCCTCCCCAGGCCCCTGCAGGTGTGGACCTCTTTGGTTTTAGTTTCTTTGCCTGGGGCCTGGGGCAAGAAGTGGGTACAGCTGTGTGGAGGGCCTGGGAGCTGAGGGACTCAGATCTGGATGGTTCTGAGCAGGTTCCAGAATGAGGATATACATACAGAGATTAGGGATAAGAATGGGTGCTGGAAAGCCATGGATCCCAGCTGGCCAGAGCCCTCTGGAAAAACAGACTAGTATGGGGATAAGACCAAGGCCATTTTCCAGTCAGATGGCCTTGAAGTGTGAACTGAAAACCCATAAAGACCTTATTGCCCTGCTGTCTGATGGGGTAGAGTTCCTGGCAGACAGCTGTTGAGCAGCTGACCAGGTCTGGGTCCTACTACTGGCTCTGTTTCCTCCTTCTGCTGGCTCCTGTGCTGGGTCCTCCTAGGGTTGAAGTGAGGAAGGGACCACCAGACATAGTGAAGTACTTAGAGGGTTGAGATCAGAGGATCATAACTCAAAAGCCAGCCTGTACAAAAAAGAAAAGAAAAGGAAAGAAAGAGAGAGAAAGAGAAAGAAAGAAAGAAAAAGAAAACAAAGGTGTGACTCTTATCTTTAATTAACTTGTAAAAATGACATTGGTGGAGGTGTGGCTCAAGTGGTACAGAGATAGCCTTGAGGGGAAAAGCCAAGAAAGAATGAGGCCCTGACTTCAAGCCCCAAGACCATTAAAAACATATATATATATATATATATATATATATATATATATATATATATATAGGAGAGAAACCCTCTGCCTCATTCTCATATTGTCCAGGTAAACCAGCCAAATATGATCCTTCCTTTCGAGGTCCCATCAAAAACCGGTGAGTTCCGGGCACTGCCCTGGGGGGAGGGGGGAATGATGGTTTTGCTTGATGTTTGCTGACCTGTTAGTAAGAAACCTGTTGTAAAGCAAGAAGAAACAGAAAAATTCTGTCCTGGCTGAGTGGTTCTCTGGGACATTTGTTGTTTGGAGAGTTGGCAGGGGCTTACAGATGCTGGGGGGCAGTGGGGGAGTTATTTCCTGATTTTGGCACTGGCTATACAGGGTGTATGTGTGGTGTGTATGTGTGTGTGTGTGTGTGCATGCATGCATGCATGTGTGTGCGTGCATGTGTGTGTGCGTGTATAAAATTTTAGCTGGCTATACAGGGTGTGTGTGTGTGTGTGTGTGTGTGTGTGTGTGTGTGTGTGTGTGTGCGTGCGTATAAAATTTTAGCCAGCTAAGCCCTTTTGTGCTTTTCTTTGGTTTTGTTTTGGTGGTTTTAAGGATTGAACCCAGAGCCTCGTTGCAATCAGCACATGTTTTACCACTGAGCTCTACTTCTAGCTCAAGCTGGTCTTTTCCGTTCTAGTTCAGGAGAAAGATAACCACTCAGAAAAAGGACTTTTCCTTTTATTTATTTTTTCCTATGCCAGTCCTGGAGCTTGAAATCAGGTCTGCATGTTCTCCCTTGGCTTTTTTACTCAAGTCTGGCTCTCTACCACTTGAGTCACACCTCCACATGTGGCCTTTTGGTGGTTAATTGGAGAGTAGAGTCTCAACAACTTTCCTGTTCAGGCTGACTTTGAACTTGGATCCTTAGATCTTGGCCTTCTAAGTAGCTAAGGTTACAGGTGTAAACCACCAGCACCTGGCAGGAAAAAAAATTTCTCAAATAAATAAAACCTGCTGATACCCACCCTCTCGGGGATTCCCCAGTTCTCCAGACCAACCCATGCACTTCCTCTTCAGAGGTTCCCAACCCACCTCTGCCCTGCTCAGACCTCCATTTCTCCCTCAGGAGCTGCACAGATGTCATCTGCTGCGTCCTCTTCTTTCTCTTCATTTTGGGTTACATTGTGGTAGGGATTGTGGGTAAGTTCCCAGTTGCCCAGAGTTGGGGCTGTGGGTAGGGGCAGTAAATCAGGTAGGGACTACCTTAGAGCTTCTCCCCAAGTCTCTGCCTTCCCATGATGCATCTGTGTGGTCTGTCTCCAGCCTGGGTGTATGGAGACCCTCGGCAAGTCCTCTACCCCAGGAACTCCACCGGAGCCTACTGCGGGATGGGAGAGAACAAGTGAGTACAAAAGTGGGAAGAAGCTGAGCCCCGGTGGCTCACGCCTGTAATCCTAGTTACTCAGAAGGCTGAGATCTGAGGATCGCGGTTCAAAGCCAGCCTGGGCAGGAAAGCCCGTGACACTCTTTATTTCCAATAAACCACTAGAAAACCAGAGATGTTACTGTGGCTCAAGTGGTAGAACCCTAGCCTTGAGCTGAAGAGCACAAGGACAGTGCCCAGGCCCAGAGTTCAAGCCCCACGACCAACAACAACAAAAAAGTGGGAAGAAAGGGGCAGGAGAGAGGCAAGATGTGGAATAGGCGGAGGAAGACCCCTCAGCTAGGCACTGAACTGTGCTTGTTCCTTCTGCATTCTTTCCCCATTGTTTCCACTCCACCCTCAGCATCCCCCCCCATTCCAATCACTGGAGGCCATATTGAGAGCCATCTCTGGCTGGACGGGTAGCTTGAGTCCCCGCCCTCAGGACCGGGAGTTAAGTGTAGAGTCATGATTAAGTGTATGAGCTTAGAGTTCACAGGTTACTGTTTGGATCCTTGACTGGTGGATCCTTGACTGGTCTTAAGTTTTGGGTGTATGGCCTCCGGTCATTTACTTGACCTCTCTGAGCTTTGATTCCCTTACCTGGAGCACAAGGTAATTCTAGAAACTCTTATTACCCTACATGCAGGAAATGGCTAACAAATAACCCTTGCCAGGTGCTGGTGATTCATACTTGTAATCTTAGCTACTCAGGAGGCTGAGATCTAAGGAAAGCTGTTTGACTTTCCAGCCTGAACAGGAAAGTCTGTGAGACTTTTATCTCCATGTAACCAGCAAAGTGTCGAAAACAGAGCTGTGGCTCAAGTGGTAGAGTGCTAGCCTTGAGTGAAAAAGCTAAGTTCAAGTCCTAAGACCATCACCAAAAAAGAAAAAAAACCCTAATAATCATATAACATTTACTATGTTCTAGACAGGCAGTATACCCCCCCCACACACACACACACCTCCCTCCCTCCCTCCCTCCCTCCCTCCCTCCCTCCCTTCCTTCTAAGGGGCTGGGAAGGTGGCTCAGTGGTAGAGCGCATGCCTTGCATGCCAGAGGCCCTGGGTTCGATTCCTCAGTACCACATAAGCAAAAAGAAAGCCGGAAGTGGTGCTGTGGCTCAAGTGGTAGAGCGCTAGCCTTGAGCTGAAGAGCTGAGGGACAGCGCCCAGGCCCAGAGTTCAAGCCCCATGACCGGACCCAAAAAAACAAACAAACAAAATACCTTTTAAGCCTCTTGAGGTAAAGGTTATTGTTTCATCTATGGTACAACTGAGGCAGAGCCCTTAAGACTTGTTCAAAGCTGTTAAGCTGGAAGATTTTGCACCACATTCGCTGCCACTCAGCTGTTGTAGTATAAACGACTGGGATGTTATCAGGTGTCTTCGTTGCTTCCCTACTTGAGCTGGGACCAGGAGCTGGATGAGACTGGGCCACACAGGACCCACTGTAATCTAGGGGAGAGACCCTAGTAGTCTCTCTTCTCCCCTAACACCTAACCACACCCTGAAGTGCACACTTCCTCCCTTCCTGCAGAGATAAACCCTATGTCCTGTACTTCAACATCTTCAGCTGCATCCTGAGTGCCAACATCATTACGGTCGCCCAGAACAGCCTACAGTGCCCCACGCCCCAGGTCAGAGCCTGGGACTTGCCCCCCATTCCATGCATCTCCAAGTAACCAGCTACTTAGCATGTTCTCTGCCCCCAGGTATGTGTGTCCTCCTGTCCAGAGACACCGTGGGCTGTGGAGAGTAACCAGTTGTCACTGACAGTCGGGGAGGTCTTCTCCAAAGGAAATAAAAACTTTTGCCTGCCAGGAGTACCCCAGAATATGGTAAGCACTGACTCCAACATCGTCACTGCCGCCCAGAAGGGCCCACAATGGGCAGGGGTGGGCGGGGAAGTGGATTGGTGATCACTGATTGGCTCTCCTAAGAAGGGTAAGCAGACATCCCCACCCTTGGTGGTGGTGGTGGCGGTGATGAAGAAGAGTTTGATTCTTCATTCTGTTTTACATCAGTGTGTCTGTCTATCGTCTCTTTTCTATCCCTAGATAGTGCTGGAAAGCCTACAACAGGAGCTCTGTCCCAGTTTCCTCCTCCCTTCCACTCCAGGTGAGGATACATTCATCATAAGAGTCAATATTTTTATTCCTCAAACGAGGAAAGCAGGACCAGCGAGAGGAAAGCCACATAGCTTGTCAATGGCAAAACTGGGATGGGCACCAGGTCTTCATTTCTCTCTCTGCTATGTGACCATGCAATCAAGCCCTCAATGCTTACTGAGCACCTACTGTGCACCAGAGCAAGGACAGAGCAAGGACAGAGCAAGTTTGAGCTACATTCTGGGTGGAGGGAGCAAAGGTGGTTGTAAGGTTACAGGAGAGCTTGGAGTGATGGGAAAGGATGATCCTGTATGATGCTCTAACAGCAGCTGTAATTTTTGTTTTGGTCGGTCGTGGGGCCTGAACTCTTGGCCTGGGCGCTGTCCCTCAGCTCTTCAGCTCAAGGCTAGTGCCCTACCACTTGAGCTGTAGCCTCACTTCCAGCTTTTTCTGCTTATGTGGTGCTGAGGAATCGAACCCAGGGCCTCATGCATGCAAGGCAAGCGCTCTACCACTGAGCCACCTTCCCCAGGATGCCTACATAGTAATCCTCCTGTCTTAGCCTCTTAAATATTGGGATTATAGGCCTGTGCCACCACTGTTTATGAGGACTTTATTTTTGCCAGTACTGCAGTTTGAACTCAGAGCCTTAATAATCTTGCATAGCTTTTTTGTTTAAGGCTTAGTACTCTACCATTTGAACCATACCTCCACTTCCAGCTTTTTGCTGGTTAGAGTCTCAGGGAGTGTTCTATTCAGGCTGGCTTCAAACCCCAATCCTCAGATTTCAGACTCCTAAGTATCTTCGATGACAGGCAGGCATGAGCCACCAGCGCCCTTCTGTGAGTTGTTGTTTGTTTGTTTTAATTTCCTTATAATTTCTAGTAGAAAAACATTATTTAAATTGCAGCATGAGGGGCTGGGAATGTGGCTTAGTGGTAGAGTGCTTGCCTAGCATACATGAAACCCTGGGTTCAATTCCTCAGTACCACATACACAGAAAAAGCCAGAAATGGTGCTGTGGTTCAAATAGTAGAATGCTAGCCATGAGCAAAAGAAGCTCAGGGACAGTGCCCAGGCCCTGAGTTCAAGCCACAGGAGTGGGGAGAAAAAAAAGGTTACAGCATGAGGAAAGATACTTAACTTTCAATATAAGTACAATATAACGTATGAGAAATAGTTGTTCCAAAATCAGAGAGATCTGGATTCAAACTCTGACACTGTCTAGCTGACTGGTCTGGAGTCAATTATTCAACCTATCTGCACTGTGTTTCCTCATCTTTAGAATGTAAATAGCAAAATGGCCACTTAGCAACCTTGTCACTAGGATAATGCTGCTAGAAATAGCTCTGCATAGGTGCCTTTAGGTGTCTAACGAGTGTGAGGAGATGCAGGAGACAGGGCTGAAGGCTTCCTGGAGGAGGTGAGATGGAACAGAAGCTCAGAGAGAGGCTCAGCAAAAGCTGAGATGTAGAAGTGAGGGGAGGGGGAGCTGTACTCAGTGAAAGCACCCAGTAGCCTGGCCAAGGAGCATGGATGGTGGCTCTCCAGGACAGAGCCTCTAGAGATGTCTGACCAGCAGAATAATCTGGAGTGCACGGATAAGGCAGTTGGGCAGTGCCCTGGTCTTGAAAAGTTGGGATTGGAGATACTGTAGCAGTGCAGGCCAGAGAGGAGGCAGAGCAGGGGGGGGGGAGGTTAGGGAGGGAGGGGGAAGTGGCCCAGACTGCACAGGGCAAGAACTACTGCTTTGGCAGTAGAACCAAGAGCAGCACCTCCAGCCCCTGAGAAGCAAAGTCTATCAGTCCCTTGCCCTGTGGGCTAAGGACGTGGAGTCCTACCATGCAGCAGCCCCTGTTCTCCCTTGCAGCTCTGGGACGTTGTTTTCCGTTGCCCAATGTAAATTACACGCTGCCTGATTTCCCTGGGATCCATAACACCAGCGTTTCTCAAGGGATCAGGTAGGCACCTCTCCCCCCCACATCCATCCTACACTCCTTTCTAGCCACAGCACCACCTGACTCTATCCCTCCCCTCCAGTGGGCTTCTGGACAGCATCAATGCCCGAGACATCACGGTTAAGATCTTTGAGGATTTTGCCCGGTCCTGGTATTGGATCCTTGTGTGAGTCACCAAATTCCCCCATCCTCTCTTTCTTCCTTCTTTTCCTTCTTCCCTCCTTGATCCACTTTTCTCCTAGTCCCATGTCTGAAGCTGAGATTAATAAAGGAGGAAGAGGAGGAGGAGAAAATGAGAAAGAGCTAGGAGTGGATCCTAGGCTTAGGAAGCTTTATAAGAGAAATGGGGCCAGGAAATACTTTAGGAACCCAGAATGACCCTCATCTATATCACATTGTCTGCAGTGCCCTAGGCGTGGCTCTGGTCCTGAGCTTATTGTTTATCCTGCTTCTGCGTCTGATGGCCGGGCCCCTGGTGCTGGTGCTGATCCTCGGGGTGCTAGCTGTGTTGGCCTACGGTATCTACCACTGCTGGGACCAGTACCGGGTGCTGCGAGACAAGGGTGCCTCCATCTCCCAGCTGGGCTTCACCACCAACCTCAGCGCCTACAAGAGTGTGCAGGAGACCTGGCTAGCCGCCTGTGAGTGCTCGCTCCATCCATCCTCCAGCCACCAAGGACTTGTGCCCACCCTGCTTCTGACCCTGGCACTCTGTCCACTGTCCCCCTCTGCAGTGATCTTGCTGGCCGTGATTGAAGGCATCTTGCTTCTCCTGCTTATCTTCCTGAGGCAGCGGATTCGAATTGCCATCGCCCTTCTGCAGGAGGCCAGCAAGTAAGGGCCTGCTTAAGGGAAAAAAAGGGGCTGAGGGTTGGAGTGCAGGCTGGTGGGGGAGAGTACCTAGGAGGTGGTAGGGAGCCCCAGAAGAGGACACAATAGTGAAGTGATTAACCTTGCTCAACCTCTTAGAGCCTCAATTTTCCTTTCTCTATCTATAAGATGGGTATAATGTCAGTCCCTACATTATGGGTTATGGTGAAGGTTATGGGTGTCTACCAAGTGCCTAGAACATGGACCTGGTCCCTGTAGGAGCTATGGGGTCACTGGATGAAATGGTAGGACTCTAGGCAGGAAGGAGGAGCAACAGCTTACTCCTTACCAGTAGCTATTAAATCTTGTCAGAAGACCACATTTGGAAATTCTCTTCCCTGATGCTCCTGAGGCTACCCAGGTAGCTTCTATGTCCCTAGTCTGCTCTATACATTCGTGTGTGTGTGTGTGTGTGTCATATATATATATATATATATATATATATATATATATATACTGGCATTGGATCTTGATCTTTGGACCTAGGCACTGTCCTTTATCTTTTTCACTCAAGGCTAGTACTCTACCTTGACCAACAGCTATATTTCTGGCTCTTGGGTTGTTAGCTGGAGTTAAGAGTCTCACAGACGTTCCTGCCCAAGCTGGCTTCAAACCATGATCCTTAGCTCTCAGCCTCCCAAATAGCTAGGATTACAGAGGTGAGCCATATGCTCCCAGCATACTGCTCCACCCCACACACCCCTCTGTCAGTTCCAGGGCTTGAACTCAGGGCCTTGGGCACTGTCCCTGAGCTTCTTTTGCTCAGCTAGCCACAACGCCACTTCCAGCTTTTTCTGTTTATGTGGTACTGAGGAATCAAACCCAGGGCTTCATGCATGCTAGGCAAGCATTCTACCACTGAGCCACATTCCCAGCCCCAGCATACATCTCTTGAACCAGATTATTCAGCTCATTCAGTGAGCACCTCAGGTGTATGTGGCCCCACAATTGGTGCTGGAGATACAGATATGGAAGATGAAGTTGCTGCCTGGTTGCTCCCAGCCTAGGGAAACAGACAGGTCGTGGCCAAGGTAGACAAGGGGCTCTTGCCAAGTTTGACCCTGGGGGTCTCAGGGCTAGAACTGTGTTAATGGTGGATTATTTTTCTCTCCTCACAGAGCTGTGGGACAGATGATGTCAACTCTGTTCTACCCACTCGTCACCTTTGTCCTCCTGGTCATTTGCATTGCCTACTGGGCCATGACTGCTCTGTATCCTTTGTCTTCCTAGCTGGACCCTCTGTCTTCGTGCTCTCGGGGCAGGACAGGGGATGAAGAAGTGCATGCCTGTACCTTTCTTTGGGCAGACACAGCCTTGTGCTGGGTCAAAGTCAAGAAAGAGTAAGCTAAGGCTGGGCGGCTGGTGCCTCATACCTGTAATCTCAGCTATTCAGGAAGCTGAGATCTGAGGATCCCAGTTCGAAGCCAGCCCAGGAAAGAAAGTCTGTGAGATTCTCATCTCCAATTATCCACTAGACAACCAGAAATGATGCTATGGCTCAACGTGGTAGAGTACTAACCTCGAGCACAAAAGCTAAGGGACAGCACTCAGGCCTTGAGTTCAAGCACAGGCTGTATTCCAGCTCGCTTTGCCCTAGCTTCCAGGAATGGGTCCTAAGGGAAGACCTGTGGAGTCACTGTGGGGCTATACTTTCCTTGACTCCCCTTTGGGTACCTGGCCACATCCGGGCAACCCCAGTATGTCTATTGGGTGTCCAATGAGAGTGCCCCTGGATGTGAGAATGCACCAGTGAATGCATCCTGCGATCCTATGGTAAGAGAAAGTGGAAGGGTACTTATAGGACTTCAACAAGGCTGAGGGGACATTAGAGGCCAACTAGCCCAGGTCCCCCATACCACAGAGGTAATAGAGGCCTGAGAGGGCAAGGGGCTGGCTTAAGGTCATATAACTGGCCACCTCCCTCCTCCTGGCTGAGTCACCCATTTTGTGGGAAGGAAAATGAGGCAGCAGAAGGCATGGCCTGAAGGAAGAAGACAGGAAGGTTGAACAGCAGGACTTTCCTCTACTGCATGGGCCATTAACTACTTCACCCTCAGCCCTTGGCCTTGTGTTCTGGGAAATGGAGCTTAATCATACTCATGTTCCTCGATGTGGCTGAAAAGGTTAAATGACACTGGGTACATAAAGTCCTTTGTATAATGCCTGGACTCTGATAAGAGCCTGTAACTGCTTGGATTGTTTTGCTTTTTGTTGTGGTTTCTTTGTTTTTAAATCTACCTTCCTTGGAACCAGGAGGTGGGACTCCCAGGAGGACCTGAGGGTGGCGCTGTTTCCCCAAAGTCCCCCTTCGAGCCCCCAAGGTGTGGCACTAAACTGGTCAGAACAAATTGAGCTCAAAGCTTGCAGGGCCTGTCATTTCTCTTCATTTCTTTTTTGTTGAATGTGGGACCTGAACTCTGGGCCTGGGTGCTGTTCCTCAGCTCTTTAACTCAAGGCTAACACTCTACCACTTGAGCCATAACGCCACTTCCAGCTTTTTCTGCTTATGTGGTGCTGAGGAGTCGAATCCAGGGCGTCATGCATGCAAGGCAAGCACTCTACCACTGAGCCACCTTCCCAGCCCAGGGCCTACCATTTCTGAGCTGGAACTGTGAGCTATGCCTGCAGCAAGCGTTAGCCACATTCTATTTATTTATTTGTTTGTTTATTTATTTTTGGTTGTGGAGGGACTCAGGGCCCGGATACTGTCCCTGAGCCTCTTTGTGCTCAAGGTTAGCCCTCTACCAATTGAGCCATTTCTGGGGTTTTTCCTTGTTTTGTTTTTTGTTTTTGAGTGGTTAATTGGAGAAAAGAGTCTCAAGGGGACTTTTCTGCCTGGGCCAGCTTCAAACCATGATCTTCACATCTCAGCCTCCTGAGTAGCTAGGATTACAGGCATGAACCACCCATACCTGGCAACCACATTCTAGTTAACTAAAAAATTATAAATGAAGCTCTTTTAGATTAGCACAAGACCTTACTGTGTGCTAGCACTGTGTATGCCAAGCTCAGGATGACCTGGTTCTCCTTTGCTACTAACTCACCTTCCATCAGTGAGGACTGACACCTACCTGCAGTGATCTCCAGAGTGGAATGTGGTTTATTTTTCTTACACAATTTCAAACATGTAGAGCACTTACCAAGAAATCCCAATGTCTTTGGTTCAACCCCGGTACTAGAGGGGGGTATAAAAAGCTGGACACTTATGGCTCTTATCCTAGCTACTTAGGAGGCCCGGATTTGAGGATCATGGTTTGGAACCAGCCCAGGCAAAAGAAGTCTGTGTGATTCTATCCCCAGAATAACCAGCAAAAATCCATGCTGGAGACATGGTTCAAGTGATAGAGTATCAGCTGTGAGCAAAAGAGCCAGATGAGAGTATAAGAACCTAAGTTCAAGCTCCAGTATGGGTAAAAAGATGGAAAAGAAAAGAAAAAAAGAAAGGAAAAGAAAAAAAGAACAGAAAAAAAAGAAGAAAGAAAGGTACCAGTTCCTCACACTTGTAATCCTAGCTACTCAAGAGGCTGAGATCTGAGGATCATAGTTGGAAGGCTGAGCAGGAAAGTTCATGAAACTTTTTTTTTTTTTTTGGGTCCGGTCGTGGTGCCTGAACTCTGGGCCTGGGCGCTGTCCCTCAGCTCTTCAGCTCAAGGCTAGCACTCTTATCACTTGAGCCACAGCGCCACTTCTGGCTTTTTTTTTTTCGGCTTATGTGGTGCTGAGGAATCGAACCCAGGGCCTCATGCATGCAAGGCAAGCACAATACCGCTGAGCCACCTTCCCAGCCCAGTTCATGAAGCTTTTATGTCCAATAAACTACACAGGAAAAAGCCAGAAGTGGCACTGTAGCTCAAGTGATAGAGCACTAGCCTTGAGCAAAAAGAAATTAAGGGAGAGTGCCCAGACCAAGTTCAAGCCCTGGACCCTGGGAAAAGAAAAGAAAAGAAGAGGAGGAAGGAAGGGAAGGGAGGGAGGACTGGACCGATTTGGTGATTACATTTTTTTTTTTTTGGTCGGCCATGGGGCTTGAACTCTGGGCCTGGGCACTGTCCCTCAGCTCTTCAGCTCAAGGCGAGTGCTCTACCACTTGAGCTACAGTGCCACTTCCAGTTTTTCTGGTGGTTACTGGAGATAGGAGTCTCACAGTCTCTCCTGCCTGGGCTGGCTTTGAACCACGATCCTCAGATCTCAGCCTCCTGAGTAGCTAGGATTACAGGCGTGAGTCACCAGCGCCCGGCTTGGTGATTACATTTTAAAGGGCCCCATGCTTGCTTGGCTGGTATTCTAACACTTAAGACAAGCCTCTGGTCCTTTTTGTTATTTTGGAAATAAAGTCTTTTTCTGCCCACCCTGGCTTCAAATTTTGATCCTCCAGATCTCAGTGTCCTGGGTATCTAGGATTGCAGGTGTGAGTCATATTTGAGCTCAGTCTCATTCAGCTTTTTTTGGCTCATGGCTGGCACTCTACCATATAAGCAGTAACTCCAGTCCAGCATCACCGGCTTTGTGTAAGTCATGGGCTATCCGGTATAGTGGCAAACATCTATCACCCCTGAACTCAGAGGTAGGAGGAGCAAGTTCTCAGATAACCTGGGTAAAACTGAAGTTGGGCCCTGGAGAAGGTGGCTGAGAAAGTGAAAGGGACAGTGTCTCCCTACCCACACACAGGTGGCCAGGGAGTTTTGGGGGCCAGTCCTGGGCCAGGAAGCGAAGTCCCTTCATACAATAGCCAGTACATAGTCTATACCTGGAAACAAGTCTCTAGAAAGAACAGACTCCTCCACCTTGGGGACCACTGGGAATGGACGGAGATCAGGGAGCCATACTGTGCCCTCTGAAGCCATATTCATCTTACTCTGTCTTCCCTGCCACCTCCAGGCCCAGTCTACAAACTACACCTGTCCAGGGCTGATGTGCGTCTTTCAGGGCTACACATCCACAGGCCTAGTACAACGTTCTCTCTTCAACCTACAAATCTATGGGATCCTAGGGCTCTTCTGGACCATTAACTGGGTTCTGGCCTTAGGCCAATGTGTCCTGGCTGGGGCCTTTGCCTCCTTCTACTGGGCCTTCCACAAGCCTCAGGATATCCCTACCTTCCCCCTGAGCGCAGCCTTCATCCGCACACTCCGGTAAGTCAGGGGCAGAGTCCTGGGAGTTAGGAACAATAGGGACTCTAGGGTGCTAGGCTACCCCAAATGACCTAATTTCCCCTGCAGTTACCACACAGGATCGCTGGCATTTGGAGCCCTCATCCTGAGCCTTGTGCAAATAGCCCGGATCATCCTAGAGTACATTGACCACAAGCTGAGAGGTGAGCCCATCAAGAGTTGGAGAAGGCCAGACTGAGCAACTAGATTCTTGGGAGTGGAGGAGAGTCAGGGGCCAGTAATCAAGCATGGACTTTCCTTGCTCCTAGGAGCCCAGAACCCAATGGCCCGCTGCATCATGTGCTGCTTCAAGTGCTGTCTGTGGTGTCTGGAAAAGTTCATCAAGTTCCTGAACCGCAATGCATACATCATGGTGAGCACAGTGGTCAAACCCCATAACCTGGGCTGGGAAGGTGGCTCAGTGGTAGAGCGCTTGCCTTGCATGCCTGAGGCCCTGGGTTCGATTCCTCAGCACCACATAAGCAAAAAAGAAAAAAGCCGGAAGTGCGCTGTGGCTCAAGTGGTAGAGTGCTAACCTTGAGCTGAAGAGCGCAGGGACAGCGCCCAGGCCCAGAGATCAGGCCCCATGACCGGACCCAAAAAAAAAAAAAAAAAAAAACCCATAACCTGGTCCAAGTAAGCTCATCATAGGTAACTCTGACTTTCCCACTTCCCATAGATCGCCATCTATGGGAAGAATTTTTGTGTCTCAGCCAAAAATGCCTTCATGCTGCTCATGCGGAATGTTGTCAGGTGAGGCTTGTCCCCAACCCTTCTCACCCAAATCGGACTTCACAGCATTCTGTGCCCCGAATGCCTTGTGTTTGGTTTAATGCTCTGCATATTGCCATCTTAAAATGTGCATCATTTTCATTTCCTAGCTGTCCCTGCAAATAATATAGCCAATTCCACTCCCAGAAATCTCACCCACAATCTACCCTAAATTCTGACACAGGGTGGTTGTCCTGGATAAAGTCACAGACCTGCTGCTGCTCTTTGGGAAGCTGCTTGTGGTTGGAGGTGTCGGTAAGGACCAGGACTTTCATTGAAGGTGTTGATAAGGGTCAGGGTTTAGGGGTGCTAGGCAGCTGAACAGGTGACCTCAAAGGAGCATCCCTAACATCCAAAACTCTCCCACAGGGGTCTTGTCTTTCTTTTTTTTCTCTGGCCAAATCAAGGGATTGGGTAAAGACTTTGAGAACCCCCACCTCAACTATTATTGGCTACCCATTATGGTGAGTAACTGGTCTCTTTGATGTATCCCCTAACTCCCCTAAGGAACAGACCAATCCCAACCAGCCTTGTGTCTTGTAGACCTCCATTGTGGGAGCCTATGTCATCGCCAGTGGCTTCTTCAGTGTTTTCGGCATGTGTGTGGACACACTCTTCCTGTGTTTCTGTGAGTGACACACCCTCACCCCCAAGCCATTTCCTCTAAGCCTTTTAGGAGACTTGATGCTTGTAGAGAACCAAAGGAGCTAGGAGCAGCTTCTTCTGACATTCTAAAGCCAGGGGTTGCTGGGCACTGATGGCTCCCACCTGTAATCCTAACTATTCAGGAGGCTGAGACAGAGGATCATGGTTCAAAGCAAGCCTGAGCAGGAAAGTCTATGATGAGACTCATCTCCAGTTAACTACCAGAAAACGAACTGGTGCTATGGTTCAAAGTGGTAGAGTGCTAGCCTTAAGCAAAAAGAGCTCAATGACAGCACCCAGGTCCTGAGTTCAAGCTCCACAACCAACACAAAAAATAAATAAAAAGCTGTGAATATGGCTTAGTGGTAGAGTACTTGCCTAGCATGCATGAAGCCTTGGGTTCAATCTCTCAGTACCACATAAACAGAAAAAGCTGGGATTAGTGCTGTGGCTCAAAGTGGTAGAGTGCTAGCCTTGAGCAAAAGAAGCTCAGGCAGAGTGCCCAGGTCCTGAGTTCAAGCCCCACGACTGGCAAAAATAATAAATAAATATAAATAAATAAAGCCAGAGGTTTGGGAAAAAAAGAAGTGAATTCTCAGGCTGATGGTCTATGCTCTCTTTCTCTAGGAAATCTAGGGTATAAATTAACCAGAATAGACACTTCCCAGAAAGTGGCTGTAGTAAGAGGATTTTATTCATTCAGATTTTTTTTTTGGTTGCTTTTGTGGTTGTATTAGATTACTCCTCGTGGTCTACCACTTAGCTATGCTGCCAGCTGTGTGCTAAGCAGTTGATGCATGTGTGCGCAATTGGGGTTTGAACTCAGGACCTGAGACTTTCCCTTAGCTTTTTCAATCAAGACTGATGCTCTATCACTTGAGATACAGCTCTACTGCAGACTTATTTTGTGATTAATTTGAGATGAGAGTCTCACTGACTTCCTGCCTGAGCTGGCTTCAAATCTTGATCCTCAGCTACTGGAGCCTGGCTGATAGGCATTTTTATATTTGTTAATCATCATTACCACGCTGAAATATACCATTGACTCCACTTTACGTGAAGAAACAGATTCCATAACTTGGCCAATAGCTTTACAAACCTCTGTGGGGGTGGGAGGAAAAAAAATGAAAACAAAACTAGCTGGTGGTGGTGCAGCCTGGATTGGAAACTTGACAGATAATCTCCCAGTCCCCCATTTCCCTAGTGTTGGGGAGAGTGGATCCTAGGATCTGCTGTAACCGATTTATGTTGCCTTTCAGTGGAAGACCTAGAACGTCACGATGGCTCCCTGGACAGGCCCTACTACATGCCCAAGTCTCTCCTGAAGATTCTAGGCAAAAAGAACGAAGTGCCCCCAGGAAACAAAAAGAGGAAGAAATAAAAGAATCTCCCTTGACACGAGACTGAACTCCTCCTGTACAGACCCCCCCATCCCCAGTCACACTTTGCCTTAAAAAAAATGTTTGATTTTGTAGTAAATAGGTTTTATTAAAGATTAATATTTTGTTTTCTCAACAAATCAAATTTCTTTTGTTATCCTCCCCACCCCCAATGCCCCACCATGCTGCTTTTTAACCCAGCCAGTTGCTTTTGTTTGTTGGTGGTGGGGCCTGGGCGCTGTCCCGCCACAGTGCCACTTCCGGCTTTATTCTGCTTATATGGTGCTGAGGAATCGAACCCAGTGCCTCCGCATGCAGGATAAGCGCTCTACCACTGAGCCACCTTCCCAGCCCTCAGCCCGTTGCTTTAAAACAGGCCTCGCCTCCTGTGAGTAGGACTCTGAAACCATAGCCAATCAAAAGCTCCTATAGAATGAAACCGCCTTCTTTGCCCTAGCCAATAAACTTCCCGTCTGGGTCACGCGCTCCGGCAAAAAGAGCCAGTCAGCAGGGCCATCTCACAGGCGCTGCCAGAAGGGAGGCGGGAGGTCGGGATGTTTGAGGACCAATTAGAGTGGCACACTGGCGGCGGGAGGGAGGTACCGGTGGGGCAGGTTCAGGGTGGCCTCTGAGCATTTAAAGAGCCCGGGTCAGGTGACTGATTTCAGCCCCAGTCCGGGTCTCGGCCGGGGTCTTGGGGAGGGAGGATGCGGGAGCCCTCGGTCAGCGCGCTCCAGGGCGGATCCTGGAGATCTTGGACCCTGTGCCTCTGTAGAGTTGGGGTGTTTGTCGCGATCATCCCTCTGCTGTTGACTCTGGATGGATTGGAGGCGAGGACTAGGAACGACTTCAGTATGGTGAGTCACCGCCCGGTGGTCTCTGTCCGCTGTCCCCCCAGACCCCCTAACTCCGGCAGGACTCCCGGGTCCTCATCCCTGCCTTCCTTATTCCAAGTCCTTCCCTCTTTGTGGTCCCCTTCCTGAGTGTCCCTGCTCCCTGCCATCTTCAGTCCAAACCCTCCTTCGGACTCTTTTTTTTTTTTCTTCCCCTTTTCCTGGGATCCCTACCCCCACCCCTGGTCGGAGTCTCAACTGGAGTCGCTTGCCCTCCGTCCGAAAGCCTGAAGTCCAGCTTGTCCGCGTTGACAGCCCCCTCCTCTCGCATAGGTGCAGCCGCTGGTGACCCTGGAACAGTTGCTGTGGGTGAGCGGGAAGCAGATCGGCTCGGTGGACACCTTCCGAATCCCGCTCATTACAGCCACTCCTCGGGGCACTCTCCTTGCTTTCTCCGAGGCCAGAAAAATGTCTGCATCTGATGAGGGGGCCAAGTTCATCGCCCTGCGGAGGTCCACGGACCAAGGTATAAAGGTTCCCGGGGTGAATAAGGATAGAGAAACTTGGAGGGCTAAAGCCTGAGACCCTTAAGGCCAACCCCTTAGGAGGGAAAAATGTCTAGTGAAGCACCTGCTATATGTCAGATTAAAGATTCTGTAGATACAGCCATGAACAAAATAGACCAAAATTCTCTGTCTACCTTCAAGGGAATTATATTCTCCTGGCAAGAGCTAGTCCATAAGTATACTAATTAAATAAATTTGATTATTTGGGTTGAGGAGGTGATCGAATCAATGGAGAAAAAATTAAATAGAGCAAGGAGCAGAACAAGTGCTGCCATTTGGTTGAAGTTTTAAATAGGTGACATCTGGGCAAAGAGCGGAATTAGGTAATTCTGAACAGTGAAGATTATCCCAGGCAGAGGAAAGGTTTGCCCAAGTGCTAGTGGCCCATGCCTATAATCTTAGCTACTCAGGATGCTGAGATCTGAGGATAGAGGTTAAGAGTCAGCCCAGACAGACAAATCCAGGAGACTCGAATCTCCAGTTAACCAGCAAAAAGCCAGAACTAGAGGGATGTCTCAAGTGATAGAGCCCCAGCCATGAGCAGGAAAATCCAAGTGAGAGTGCAAGGCCCTGAGTTTGAGCCCCAGTACTGATATTCAAAAGAGAGAGAGAGAGAGAAAGAGAGAGAGAGAGAGAGAGAGGAAGGGAGAGAGGGAGGGAGGGAGGGAGAGACTGGGAAGGTGGCTCAGTGGTAGAGCACTTGCCTTGCATGCATGAGGCCTTGGATTCGATTCCCCAGCACCACATAAGCAAAAAGAAAAAAGCCAGAAGTGGCGCTGTGGCTCAAGTGGTAGAGTGCTAGCCTTGAGCTGAAGAGCTGAGGGACGGTGCCCAGGCCCAGAGTTCAGGCCCCACGACCAGACCCAAAAAAAAAAGCTTCTTGTGGAAGGTAGACATAGATGGATTTGTTTGAAGTCATCACAGACAAAGTAGGTATGGTGGCCACATCTGAAATCATAGCTACTCAGGAGGTGGCAATAGAAGAATGGAGGTCTGAGGCTGGCCCAGACAAAATTGCCATCCACTATCTGAAAAATACTACAATAAAAAGAGCTGGAGTCAGGCTGGAAGTCGGCTCAGTGGTAGAGTGCTTGCCTTGCATGCATGAGACCCTGGGTTCGATTCGTCAGCACCACATAAGCAGAAAAACAAAAAGCTGGAAGTGGTGCTATGGCTCAAGTTGTAGCGCAGTAGCCTTGAGCTAAAGAGCTGAGGGACAGCGCCCAGGCCCGGAGTTCAGGCCCCACAACCGGGCCCCCCACCCCCCAAAAAAAGAGCTGGGGTCATGATTCTAGTACCTGCCTAGCAAGCATGTGACCCTGAGTTCAAACTCCACTACCAACACACACAAAGACAATTTGGCTGGTTACCGGTGACCCATGCCTGTAATTTTAGCTACTTAAGAGGCTGAAATCTGAAGATCCCAGTTGTAAGCCAGCCTGAGCAGACAAATTCAAGAGATTCCTTTTAAAAATTTTATTTTTATTGTAAAGGTGATGTACAGCAAGGTTGCAGTTGCATAAGTCAGGTAATAAGAACATTTTCTTTTTTTTTTTTTTTTGATTTATCAACAATAGGAATTTATTTCTCAAAATTCTGGAGGTTGAGAAATTCAAGATCAAGGTACTGAGAAATTCATTGATAAGGGTCCCCATTTGGATTCTACATTGGCTAGCCTTTGAAAGGGAACCTAGAGGGGGGTCCCTGGGACCCAGCCTGCGTCGCACTCTTCAAGGCACAAGCCAAAAAGTTGTAGAAAAAAGGGTAGAAAGTTGGACATGAATGGCAGAGAGAAAGCAAAGAGAGCCTGAAATTAAACGAACTTTTGACCATTTACCATTGCAATAGCAAAAACTGTGTACTTCTGAGAATGGCATAAAATTAGGCTGTCTGGCTTTCCAGGGAACGCAGGAGGCATTTCAAAGGGGTTTCATGGCTTAGGCGTGATTCGTAGCACCCCATTAAATGAGTAGAGTCAGTCTGGTGAGTGAAGGAGAGCTGACCAGGCAGAAGCGGCGTCCCGACTTCCCCCAGAGCCCTCTAGAGAGAAATGGCCAAGCCCCCAAAGCCAAGCGTCCTTGGCTTCAGAGGTGACCGGCCTTTCAGCTAAAGGCCGTAGGAGCTCTCTGGCGTGGTGCCACGTCTGGACAGAGACTGAGTAACAGAGAGCCATAGAGTAGTTTCACTCACCAGAGTAGAGAAGTGGTGTGGACGTGGATGTGAAGGCAGCAATGGTATCGATGCGCTGATTCCGCCGCAGACAGACTGGTTCGCAAAAGGCCGTCAGAACTGTGGGTATTCCTCAGAGCAAAAAGGGAAGAACAAAAAAAGAAAAAAGAGGAAAAAAAGCAGAGAAATCCCAGCTATCCTGACTTTAAGCCTTTATCCGAGTCACGGCACCATTTATGTTAGGTTTTTAAAAAGAGGTAACCGAGTAAGAACAGCACCAGCACGCACGTGGTATTCAGGTAAGGGGTAGGTTTATTCAGTAGACCTGCTGGGACCAGGCAAGGTTGGCACTCCATGTGGCTGGGAAAGAGAGAGAGCAAGAAAAGAACAGAGAGAGAGAGAGCTAGAATAGAACAGAGAGACCAAGAAAAGAACAGCAAGAGCAAGAGAACATTTTCTTTTTTTAACGGTGTCACCTCTTCCCTCATTTTCTCCCAGTTTTCCCCCTCCTGGTCCCCCTTCACAAGTTGCATAGTTCATTTTCACCATAGTGTCTAGTGAGTATCACCCAAGAGGTTCTTATGTCCAATTCACTAGCAAAAACGTCGAATTAGAAATGTGGCTCAAGTGGTAGAGTACCAGCCTTAAGCAGGAAAAGCGAAGTATGTGAGGCCTTGAGTTCAAGCTCCAGTACCAGCACCAAAAAAAAAAACAACTTAATTTGGGCAGCAGTCTATGAGGTTTATGCAGTCTACATTTGTGGGATTTTTCTGGGACCCTTAAGAAAGAAACCACATGTATCCTCACTCTTAGGAGGTGGTTGGTGCCCTGTTCTCTCCCTGGGCCCTAGCCTGTCTCCCTCTGTGACACCCGCCTCTCCTTCTCACAGAAACAGCGGGAGCCATGGAAGGGCCGGCTCATCGTGTGTGGCCATGGCACGCTGGAGCGAGATGGGGTCTTCTGTCTCCTCAGCGATGACCACGGTGCCACCTGGCGCTACGGGACTGGGATCAGTGGCATCCCGTATGGGCAGCCCAAGCGAGAAAATGATTTCAACCCTGATGAATGCCAGGTGAGGAGTCCACAGCAAGCTGCCCACCATTTCACCTGCCCTACCCTCTAGCACGCCATTCCTCCCACAAGCCCAGGTCTGGGTCCCTTCAGAGACAAGGCATTTTCCCTGCTCTCTTCCACCCTCCACTCACCAGATCCTCTCATAGGACTGTTCTTTTCCCTTAGCCCTATGAGCTTCCAGATGGTTCCGTCATCATCAATGCCCGGAATCAGAATAACTACCACTGCCACTGCCGGATTGTCCTCCGCAGCTATGATGCCTGTGATACGCTGAGGCTTCGGGATGTGACCTTTGACCGTGAGCTTGTGGATCCTGTGGTAGCAGCAGGAGCTGTAGCCACCAACTCCGGCATTGTCTTCTTCTCCAATCCAGCCCATCCAGAGTCCAGTGAGTACCTGAGGGTGGGGTGAACCAGGCTGCCTCTGTCTAATCAAGCTCCTTGGGAAGACCAAATGTCCTGCCTCTCCTGACTCCTGCTCTCCCTAGGAGTGAACTTGACCCTGCGCTGGAGCCTCAGCAATGGTACCTCATGGCAGAAAGAGACAGTACAGCTGTGGCCCGGACCCAGTGGCTACTCATCCCTGGCAGCCCTAGAGAATAGCAGGAAGGGAGAAGAGGACTCACCCCAGCTGTACGTCCTGTATGAGAAAGGCCTGAACCACTACACAGAGAGCATCTCCATGGTCAAAATCAGTGTCTATGGGACTCTCTGAGCTGCGTCCTGCCCCTGGGACAGAAGGTTCCAGAGTCTGCCTTCAGGACCACAGCTGTGTAGAAGGTCGGCTGGGAATGCCTGAAGGACAGCTCCACCTTTTTTTGCACTCTACCAATTGCCAATTCAACTTCACTTTGACAGGGAAATCACCCCCATTAGAATGAAAAGCTCAGCTTTCCCCACACACAGGAAGTCCTGCCCTCCCCTGGGAGCGCTTCCTTTCCACTACACTGGGTAAGGCTGCTTCCCTTTCTGCCCTCCCAAGAAAATGGCTGCTCCTTTCTCAGGCAGGGCTAGCTGGGCCTAGAGAAGTGAATAAATGTAAACTCAGGAAAAGGGGGAAGGCCAAGCTGCTGAGAAGGGTTGGAGGAAGATACCAGCTTTGTAAAGAGTTAGTAAAGAGCTCCATATTTAGTTTCAGGGTAAGAAACTAAGTACATACCTCCTGCTCCCTTCCCCTCACTATTTATGAATCAAAGTATTAAGAACTTAAAATTGTTAATGAAGGAGGATGAGCATTTGTAGAGTCTCTGTGGTTCTGTCAATGCATATCATGTTTCCTGTTTTCATCATGTTTACTTGTGTTTTGGAAAGGTAGGTGGTCTACTTATGGGAAAATTTAAATCTAGCATATCACCCTGCTTTCTCTCTGACTTTTTCTCTTTTCTTTCTTCCTTTCCTTCCTTTTCTTTTTTTGTCGGTCATGGGGCTTGAACTCTGGGTCTGGGCGCTGTCCCTCAGCTCTTCAGCTCAAGGTGGGTGCTTTACCACTTGAGCCACAGTGCCACTTCTGGTTTTCTGGTGGTTTATTGGAGATAAGAGTCTCACAGATATTAAAAAAAAAAAAAGAGTCTCACGGACTTTTCCTGCCTGGGCTGGCTTTGAACTGCAGTCCTCAGATCTCAGCCTCCAGAATAGCTAGGATTACAGACATGAGCCACCAGCATCCAGCTCTTTCTATCTTTTCTTTTCTTTTTTGGTGATGGGGCCTGAACTCTGGGCCTGGGCACTGTCCTTTAGCCCTTTAGCTCAAGGCTAGTGCTCTACCACTTGAGCCATAGCACCACTTCTGGCTTTTTCTGCTTATATGGTGCTGAGGAATCAAACCCAGGGCCTCATACATGCAAAGCAGGCACTCTACCACTGAGCCACCTTCCCAGCCCTTTTCTTTTCTTTTTCTTCTTTTTAAGCTCTGGGGCTTGAACTTTGAGCTTAAGCACTGTCCCTCAGCTTTTGTGCTCAAGACTAGTTAAGTACCAGCTTGAGGCACAGCTCCACTTTCAGCTTTTGGTAGTTAATTGGAGATGAACTTTCTTGTTTCAACTGGCTTTGAATTGGGATCCTCAGAATTCAGCCTCCCCAGTAGCTAGGATTATAGCTGTGAGCCACTGGTGCCTGGCTTTCTGACTTCCTTCTTATAAGCAGGAAACCAGATTAATTTTCATAGCTGCAAGAAGGGAGCTCTGTAAGACACTTTGAAACCTAATTTTTTTTCTCTTGTTCTATTTGGTTGTTTTCCTGTGATACTGTCTTGCTGTGTAGCTCAGATTAGTGTAGATTCACTATGTAGCTCAGACTGGCCTTAAATTTCGTGTCTTTCTGCCTCAGGCTTCTGAGTGCTAGGATTACAGATGGCACCACCATGCTTGGTTAAACTAAATTTGATTGTTGTTTTATGGTGCTAGGGATCAAACCTAAAGCCTTGCTCATTTTAGGCAAGCTGTAGTACTGAGCTACATCTACAGTTCTGTTCTTTTGTTATATTCCTATCCTCCATAAAATAAGCAGTTATAAATAAAATCAGATGGGAAAATTATCCCAAGCTAGCCTGACCCAAAGTAAGTACTTCCTATGATAAGTGATATGAGAAGTCACAACTCATCCAGAAGTAGATGTTTGCAGCCTGTGGTTGAGTGGGAGAGCCTTGTCACTCCTCCATGTGAAAAAGAAGCACAGGCTAGGGATGTGGCTCAGTGGTAGAGTGCTTGCCTAGTGGGCATGAAACTCTGGGTTTGATTCCTCCATACCACATAAAAAGAAAAAGCCAAAAGTGGTCCGCTGGCTTAATTGTAGATGCTAGCCTTGAGCACAGAAGCTCAGGGACCATACCCAGACCTTGAGTTCAAGCCCTAGGACTGGCAAAAAACAAAAACACAGTGCCTACACAGTATGTGCAAAGTAATGTACAGTCATAGAAGACAGAGGCAGGGTGGAGACAAGAGTTTGAGGCCAGCCTGAGGAGATGGAGATGTAGTAGCAAGACCTGTCCCCAAAACAAAAGAAAAACAGAGTTGTTGGGGGTAGCCCACATGGTAGAGTACTTGCTTAGCATGTGCAGTTTGAACCACACACAAAAGGACATGGGAGTAGCTCCATGGTAGAGCATATACATAGTATATATATAAAGACTCTAGGTTCAATTCCCTGCTCAAAAAATATCATACATAGGACCAGGCATGATAGCTGTAATTCCAACTCCTTGGGATTACAGATTCAAATTATCAAGATTCCAGCTCAAGAAACAAGCCAGGGTGATTCATGCCTGTAATCCCATCTACTAGGGATGCACTCTTAAAGAGGATCAGAGTCAAAACTGGCTGCAAAAGGACAGGCGTTACATAAAAATAAGCTAAAGCTGGGTGCCAGTGGCTCATGCTTCAGTCCTAACTACTCAGCATGACTGGGGATCCTGCTTCAAAGACAGTCCTGGCAGACAAATCTGTGAGACTTAACTCCAGTTAATCAGTAGAAAGGCAAAAGTAGAGGTATGATACCAGCACACATGCACAAAGAAAATAGTTAAGTAAATAAGCTAAAACAAAAAAGACTCATGGTGTGGCTCACATGGTAGAACTGTGTACCTAACCATGCTAAGGTAAATTAAGAATTTTTTTGTTGTTTTTAATTTGAAGGCCAGATGGACTGAGAGTATGACTTGAGTTGTAGAGTGCTTGCTTTAGCAAATAAAAAGCTCTAGTTCAAACCTCCCCAAATTAAGAAACTAATAATAAGTTTAAACGTTTTCAAGTATTAAGGATAGAAGGATGGTGGTCAGATCATTTGTAATTAGAGGTTTGCTTTTGTGTTTCTAAGTAGCTGGGACAATAGATCGGATGTTACCAAACCTGTGGTTCGTGCGTTTAGTTCCAGCCCTTGGCAGATGGAGGAAGGTAATTTAAGACCAGCCGGAGATACATAAGGTGACCCTGTCTCAAAAAAAAAAAAAAAAAAAGCTGTGCACCGCTGGCTCAGGCTACTTATTCAGGAGGCTGAGAACTGACACTCAAGATTTCAAAGTCAACCTGGGGCTAAAAGTCCATGAGACTCTTATCTCCAATTAACTAGCAAAGAGCCAGAAGTGGATCTGTGGCTTAAGAGGTAGAGTGCCAGTCCTGAACAGAAAAATTCAATCAAGCACAGGAGGTTTGAATTCAAGCCCAATACAGTCACACAAAATAAATAAAAGAAAATTTCAAAGTGTTGCACATTTGCTTTTTTGTCCCCTGCTCTCTCGCCCCCTATTAGGGATCAAACCCAGGGCCTGACATTCATTAGGCAAGAACTATGCCACTGAATTCTGTCCCCAACACTCGTTTTCTTCTTGTTCCTCTTTTCCTTTCATTTTCTTCTTGTTCCTCTTTTCCTTTCCTTTTTTTTTTTTAATTCTAGTGAAGAGTTATTTTAGTATATTTAAAGTTTTTTGTATTTTGATTTGGTCCGTCGTGGAGCCTGAACCCTGGGCCTGGGCACTGTCCCTCAGCTCTTCAGCTCAAGGAAGGCTAGCGCTCTACCACTTGAGCCACAGCACCACTTTCGGCTTTTTCTGCTTATATGGTACTGAGGAATTGAACCCAGGGCCTCATGCCTAAAAGGCAAGCACTCTACCACTGAGCCACCTTCCCAGCCCCTAAAGTATATATATTTATATTTAGTGTATATTATCTGATATAATTTAGTGTATTTTAGTTTAAGTAAGAAGAACAAGAGAAACATTTTCTGTTCTCCACTCACCCTTTCAGGAAATTACTCCGTTTCCTTTTTGTCCAATCCTGGAGCTTGAACTTAGGGCCTGGGCACTGTCCCTGAGCATTGGTGCTCAGGGCGGGTACTCCACCAATTGAGCCACAGTTCTGCTTCCAGCTTTTTCTTAGTTGGAGATGAGAGTCTCATGGACTTTCCTACCTAGGCTAGTTTGAACTACAATCCTCAGATCTCAGCCTCCTGAGCAGCTAGGATTACAGGCTTGAGCTACCTGGGCCTCTGTTTATGTGGTACTGAGGAACCAAACCCAAGGCTTCATGCATGCTAGGCAAGCATTCTACCACTAAGCCCATTCCCAGCCTTAAGTCTCATTTAGTTTACAGGAACCTGCCACCTCTCCCTCTTTTGACTGATTTGTTTTTTTTTT
>NW_012267418.1:1240193-1290986 GCF_000151885.1 Dipodomys ordii
AGCAACACCAAAAGAAAGGAGGGAGGAAGGGAGGGAGGGAGGGAGGGAAAGAAAGAAAAAGAAAACCCAGAGCTTGGGATGAAGCTCAGTGGTAGATTTCTTACCTAGCATGTGTGAGGTTCAGTCTCTGGCACTGCAAAAGAAGGGAGGAAAGGACAAAGATAGTCTCTGGAAAATTCCAAACCCAAGTTCATACTTCCCGGGGGATTGGAGCCAAAAAATCATACTTCCTATAGCTCCAAATGTGCAAGTCAGGAGATTGTGGTACTACATTTTTTTTTCTTTTGTAGTACCAGATCTTAAGGTCTATGGGAATGATATACTTGTTTTTGTTTTGTTTTTGTCAGTCATGGGACCTGAACTTGACCTGGGCGCTGTCCCTCAGCTCTTCAGCTCAAGGCTAGCACTCTACCACCTGAGCCACTTCTGGCTTTTTCTGCTTATGTGGTGCTGAAGAATCAAACTCAGGGCTTCATGCATGCTAAGCACTCTACCACTAAGCCACATTCTCAACCCATGACTCTTCTTTAAACTGTCTCTTATTAAGTATGGTATGGGTATGGTGCACATCTGTAATCCCAGTACTTAGGAGGACAAGACAGGAGGACTTGAGACCATCCTGGGCTACATAGGGAAATCTGTGAGATTCTGATCTCCAATTAACTACCAAAAAGCTGGCAGTGGTGTTGTGGCTCAAGTTGTAGAGCACTAGCCTTCAGCCAAAAAATGCTCAGGGATGGTGCCAATGCCCTGAGGTCAAGCCCCAGGACTAGCATACACACAAAAATATCATACATGCCAGGTGCCAGTAGATCACTCTTGTAATCCTAGCTACTCAAGAATTTGAGATTTGAGAATCAAAGTTCAAAGCCAGCCTGGGTAGGCAAATGGAACTCAACTCTAACCAGCAAAAAGTCAGGAAGTGTAGCTGTGGCTTAAGTGGTAGAGTTCCAGCTTTGAATGAAAAAGCTAAAAGACAACACCCAGGTCCTGAGTTCAACAAACCCCCCACTTGCATGTGCTTGTGCACACACACACACACCTGTACATTATTACATTCATTGTGCATGTATATAAACTTCACAAAAGGAGACTTATCCACAGCTTGGCAAACGCAGGACAACAAAGAAGGAAGTATTGGGAGGAAAGTGCAGCTCAAGTAAGGGAGGTTGGAGGAGAAGTGAGCATACTACAATCAGTTTCGCTTTAGGAACTTTTCCTGTGTGTGTGTGTGTGTGTGTGTGTGTGTGTGTGTGTGTGTGTGTGTGTTTGCAGTGGAGCTTGAACTCAGGAACTTGAGCTTTCTCAGCTTGTATGTTTGGCTGCTGCTCTACCACGTGAGCCACACCTCTATTCCAGCTTCTTTTGTGCTGTTCTGGGGCTTAAACTCTGCACGTGAGCATTGTCCCTGAGCTTTTATGAGCAAGGCTAGGGCTCTACCACTTGAACCACAGCTCTATTTTTGGCTTGTTGATGATTAATTGGAGATAAGATTTGATGTGATTTCTTCCCTAGGCTGGCCTTGAACTGTGATCCTCAAATCTCAGCCTCCTGAGTAGCTAAGATTGCTGACATGAGCTAATCCAACTTTTTGCTGGTTAATTGGAGATGGAGTTTTTTGTACTTTTCTACTCAGGCCACTTTTGAACCTTGATCCTCCATGTCTCAGCATCTTGAGTAGCTAGGATTTTAAAGATGTGACCACTAGAACCTGGCTAACTTTGCTATATTCTTCCGTCAACCAATTTATAAGGGATGTGTGTTGCATTAAAGGCAAAAGCATTTATCATAAACATCTAGCCATGGGCTGGGAAGGTGGCTCAATGGTAGAGCGTTTGCCTTGCATGCATAAGGCCCTGGGTTTGATTCCTCAGCACCACATAAACAAAAAGAAAAAAGCTGGAAGTGGTGCTGTGGCTCAAGTGGTAGAGCGCTAGCCTTGAGCTGAAGAGCTGAGGGACAGCGCCCAGGCCCAGAGTTCAGGCCCCATGACCGGACCCAAAAAAAAAAGAATCTCAGAGCCAAGTGTTGGTGCTCATGCCTGTAACCCTAGCTACTCAGGAGGCTGAGATCTGAGAATCAAGGTTGAAAGCCAGTCAGGGCATTGACATCAGTGAGACTCTTATCTCCAGTAAACTACCAAAACAGCTGAGCTGTGGCTCAAGTGGTAGAGCACTAGCCTGGAGCACAAAAGGGCTTGGGACAGTGCCCAGGCTTTGAGTTCAAGCCCCAGGACTGGCAAAAAAAAGTGGAGTTCAACAACTTTCCTGCCTGGGGTTGGCTTCGAACTGTGATCCTCAGATCTCACTAGCTTCCTGAGTAGCTAGGATTACAGGTGTGAGCCACCAGTGCCCAGAACCCTTTTATTTATTTTTATTTATTTATTTTTGTCATTGTGGAGTCTGAACTCTGGGCTTGGGTGCTGTCCCTGAGCTCTTCAGCTCAAGGCTAGCACTCTACCACTTGAGCTACAATGCCCTTCGGACTTTCCTGCCTGGGCTGGCTTTGAACCATGATCCTCAGATCTCAGCCTCCTGAGTAGATAGGATTACAGGCATGAGCCACTGGTACACAGACTTTTTGTTTTGTTTTGTTTTTTGTTTTATGGTAGGTTTGTTTGTTGCTAGGGCTTGATTCTTAGCTTTTCCCTTGGATTTTTCTGCTCATGGCTGGTGCTTCATCAAATTGAGCCACACTTCTATTTCTGGCTTTTTTTTTTGTTAATTCAAGATAAGAGACTCTCCAATTTGTCTGCCTCAGTGTGAGCCATTGCAGCTTAAATTTATATGTGCCTGTGTTTATACCAGTACTGGGACTTGAACCTAGGGTCTCTTTCTTTTGTTTTTTTGTTCATGGCTGGCTATCATCTGAGCCATACCTCCACTTCTGACTGAACAGGTGGTGTTTTCTTGTTTTGGGGGTGTTTTTTTTGTCAGTTGTGGGGCCTGAACTCTGGGTCTGGGTGCTGTCCCTCGCCTCTTCAGCTCAAGGCTAACGCTCTACCACTTGAGCTATAGCACTACTTCCGGCTTTTTCTGCTTATGTGGTGCTGAAGAATCGAACCCAGGGCCTCATGCATGCAAGACAAGCATTCTACCACTGAGCCACCTTCCCAGCCCCTGGCTTTTTCTGTTTATATGGTACTGAGGAATTGAACCCAGGGCTTCATGCATGTTAGGCAAGCACTCTACCACTAAGTCACATTCCCAGCCTGTTGTTTTTTTTATGGCAGTTGTTCAGCCTGTTTCAGAAGGAATCAAGGTATTGCAGAGCGATGCCTTTTTCCGTGTGAGGCTGGGAAATGGGAGGGCTTCCAAACTGGGGTGGTACCTACCTTATTTTAATACCCTTTGGAGATAATTTCCCTTGTTTACTTCCCCTCCTTCCTTCCCTTCCTCTCTTTCTTTTTTGGTGGTTACTTGGACTGAACTGGGGCCTCCTCTTACCACTTGAGTGACCCCCCAGACCCATTACCTATCATGCAACTGAAAAATAGTGGCTGACATCCTTATCTTCACTATTTTTTTTTAAAAGTGGTTTGATGGCAGGCAATAACCAGCCTGAAATGTGACCCATTTCCACCTGATATTCACCTGACTGAGGCAATAAAATCTAACATTTTTGAGTCAGCAGGTACTTTAACCTTTGGAATAATTTGTTTCCTTATTCTTTGGGAAAACACCCGGACCATCAAAAGACAATCATGGGGGGCTGGGACTCTGACTCAGCAGGACAGTGCTTACTTTCATTCTGCCCTAGTCCCACAAAAAAAAAAAAAAAAAAAGGACAGAAGGAAGGAAGGAAGGAACCAAGGAAGGAAGGAAGGAGGGAGGGAGGGAGGAAACCATGGAATTAAAGCTGTTAAAGAAAAGACAGCACTACAATAAACAAACTAACCAGGTCCTGATCTGCTGGAAGCAGATGGCCCAGATGCCTTCATCTGTCATCGGCAGAGGTAAAGTTGGCACTTACAGCTGTTACAAGCCAGTCTGGGGGCACAGCTCCAAACCAGCCATTACAAGGTGGAACTTTGTTTTTTTTTCTCCCATCTTGGGGCTTGAACTCAGGGGACCAAGCACTGTCCCTGAGCTTCTTTTGCTCAAGGTTAGTCCTCTAGCTCTGGAGCCAGAGCTCCACTTGTGGCTTTTTCTGTTTATGTGGTACTGAGGAATGGAACCCAGGGCTTCAAGCATGCTAGGCAAGCACTACACATTTCCAGCCCAAGGTGAAGTATTTTATTCTATCCTTCATGTTTCTAAACTTCCTTTTCTCTCTCTCTCTCTCTCTTTTTAAACTGATTTCCCTGCTCCACATTGTGGAGGAGTCTTGCAGATTGTTAATTTGAATTCAATTGGTCTATTTTTACCTGTTTGTTGTGCTTCTTGTATCTCTGGGTTTTGTTTTTGTTTATTTTGTTTTTGTCGGTTGTGGGGCTTGAACTCTGGGCATGGGCATTGTCCCTCAGCTCTTCAGCTCAAGTCTAGCACTCTACCACTTGAGCCACAGCATCACTTTCGGTTTTCTGGTGATTATTTGGAGATAAGAGTCTCATGGACTTCCTGCCCAGGCTGGCTTTGAACCACGATCCTCAGATCTCATCCTCCTGAATAGCTAGGATTACAGGCATGAGCCACCGGTGTCTGGCTCTGTTTATTTCTACCCTAGAATTCCTACTTCCTTTGTGCTTAGCACAACTTCTGAGCTATACCCCAGTGCCTGATTTTTTGTTATCTGTATATGTGCACATGTGCACGAAAGTGTGGTAATACCAGAGCTTGAACTTCTGGCCTTGAGCTCAATTTTTCACTCATGGCTGGCAGTTGAACCATACCTCTACTTCTAGCTCTTTGCCAGTTATTTGGAGATAAGTCTTTCTGATTTACCTGGCCAGGCAGGCTTCAAACTGTGATTCTCAGATCTCTGCCTCTGGAATATAGCTAGGATTACTGGCTGAGTTCATTTCTTTTTACCTTTTTTCTTTGATATCTAGTTCATGCAAATAGGGGTTTATTCCTTTATCTCTTGGAACATTCTCAGCCTCATTTCTCTATCCAGTGTGCTGTTATATTTTAGCTGTAGTCATTTGTTATTGTGCTGTTGGCTCATTCCTGTGGAAATATATTTCCCTGTATTTTTTTTTCTGCTTCATTTTCCCAATGGTGATCATCCAGGGGAGCACCATATGTGAGTTCTAGAGTCTGGGTGTCCCTGCAGAGTAGTTTAGCTTTTACTCAGCCCATTGGGACTCCTAGATCCCAACTATGTTATTAAGTAATTAAAAAAATCTCATCAGAGCGGGGTGCCAGTGGCTCATGCCTGTAATCCTAGCTACTCAGAAGGCTGAGATCTAAGGATCTCAGTTTGAAACTAGCTCAGGCAGGATAGTCCATTGAGACTCTTATCTTCAATTTACCACCAAAAAGCTACCAGTGAGCCACCTTCCCAGCCCCATTTGCTAGTTTTTGTAGACACTTTTTCAGGATGGGTTGAAGCCTATCCAACAAAGCATGAGACCACAAAAGTCGTGGCTAAGAAGATCCTGGAAGAAATCCTACCCAGGTATGGCTTCCCATCCACCATTGGGTTGGACAATGGGCCGGCCTTTGTCTCAAAAGTAAGTCAGGGAATAGCCGCGGCACTAGGAACAGATTGGAAATTGCACTGTGCTTATAGACCCCAGAGTTCAGGGCAGATAGAATGAATCAGACTCTAAAAGAGACCTTAACTAAATTGGCCTTGGAGACGGGCACAGACTGGGTATCACACCTTCCTTTTGCTCTGTTTAGAGTAAGAAATTCACCCTATCAGCTTGGCTTCACTCCTTTTGAAATAATGTATGGACACCCTCCACCCATTATCCCTAGCCTTCAGACTGAATTGCTTGCTGATTTAGATGATACTGAATTTCTGTGTAAGCTTGACTGTTTACAGCTGGTACATAAGAGTATGTGGCCCCAGCTTAGAGCATTATATGATTTTGCTTCTATTCCTACCCCCTATTTGTTTAAACCAGGGGACTGGGTGTTTGTTCGAAGGCACAACTTGAGATCTCTGGAACCACAGTGGAAGGGACCTTACATGGTGCTACTGGCTACACCTACTGCCCTTAAGGTGGACGGCATTGCTGCTTGGATCCACTGCTCCCACGCCAGACTGGCTGACCCCTTTGCCCTGGACCGTGGGGAAACATGGGAAGTCTCCAAGCATCCTACCCAACCACTCCACATACGCCTCAAGAAGAGAAAAATGGACTGATTGTTATTGGTATACCTGTTCAAGATCAAGTTTAGTTTTGGGCCGGAGCCACAAGATTGTGTCTCAGGACCATAAGTCAAGGGGAGGGGGAGTAGGGAATAAAGGGTTAAAGTACTTGAGGCAGTGACCATTTGTTGCTTGTTTCAGAGCAGAGCAACACGTGGTGCTAAACCACCTGGTTGTGTGCCTTTATAAGACCTGCAAATCCTTAGCTCGGGGCTCTCCTCCTGGGCTCCGCTGTGTTGGAGCTACAGCCCGTTTAAATAAAACAGCTGTAGAGTCTAACTCTCGGTGGTCTTCTTGGTGGGGGTCCTGTGACCTTGGCATAACAGTGGCACTGTGGCTCAAGTGGTAGAGCGCTAGCCTTGAGCTGAAGAGCTGAGGGACAGTGCCCAGGCCCAGAGTTCAGGCCCCACAACCAGACCCAAAAAACAAAACAAAAATTTAATATAGGATGATGGAAATGTGTGTGGAAGAATAAAATCTAAGTATAGGAAAAAATACATTAAAAAAAGTTTAGCCTGTGTTAAGATGCTAGGGTCAGGCCAGGTGCTGGTGGCTCACTCCTGTAATCATAGCTACTTAGGAGGCTTAGATCTGAGGACCACAGTTTGAAGCCAGCCTGGGAAGGAAAGTCCATGAGACTCTTTCTCCATTAAATTACAAAAAAATAAAGAAAGAGAAAAAGAAAAAAAAAGCTGGGAGTGGCGCTGTGACTTAAGTGGTAGAGTGCTAGCCTTGAGCAAAAGCAGCTCTGGGACAAAAGAAAAAAAAAAAAAGCTCAGGGACAGCGCCCAGGCCCAGGCCCAGGCCCAGAGCTCAAGCCCCAGGACCATTAAAAAAAAAAAAGAGAAGAAAAAGAAAAAAAGATTCGAGAGTCAGTCTTTAGAAGCATCAAAAAATAGGCAGCAAATTTCAAGAGAATTAAGTTCATTTTTTTAAAAAAGCCAATTATTGGCTGGGAAGGTGGCTCAGTGGTAGAGTGCTTGCCTTGCATGCCTAAGGCCCTGGGTTCGATTCCTCAGCACCACATAAGAAAAAAGAAAGAAGCCGGAAGTGGCGCTGTGGCTCAAATGGTAAAGCGCTAGCCTTCAGCTGAAGAGCTGAGGGACAGTACCCAGGCCCAGAGTTCAGGCCCCATGACCAGACCCAAAAATAAATAAATAAAATAAAAAATTAAAATAAAAAAATTAAAAAGCCAATTATGTATGGGACCCTCTATTATGAAGTACATTTTCAGTGGTGACAATTTAAGTCACAGTCCCCTCTGCAAAAGTAACCTTACATTACCAGTTTATGCAAGAACAATTGACAAGTGGGGTGCGGATGGCTCATGCCTATAATCCTAGTCAGGAGTCTGAGACTTGCGGATTGCAGTTCAAAGCCAGTCCTGGCATAAAAGTTCTTTTGAGACTCATTTCCAAGTAACCACTCAAAAACTGGAAGTACTACTGTGGCTCACAGTGGTAGAGCATTAGCCTTAAGCTATAAAATAGCTCAGGGATAGTGTCCAGATCCTGAATTCAAGCCCCACAACCAACAATAAATAAATAAATAAAATACATTGCCAGTTAGTGAGGGCTTTTAAAATGGTAGGTCTTACCTGTAATTCTAACTACTTAAGAGGCTGAAATCTAGGGGATCATGGTCAGGAAAGTCTGATTTTTTTTTTTTGGTCGGTCATGGGGCCTTAACTCTGGGTCTGGGCGCTGTCCCTCAGCTCTTCAGCTTAAGGCTAGTGCTCTACCACTTGAGCCACAGTGCCATTTCTGGCTTTTTCTGCTTTTATGATGCTGAGGAATCAAACCCAAGGCCTCATGCATGCAAGGCAAGCACTCTACCACTGAGCCACCTTCCCAGCCCCCAAATTGTCAGCCATGGGGCTTAAACCAGAGCGCTGTCCCTCAGCTCTTTAGCTCAAGGGGAGCGCTCTACCACTTGAGCTGCTGCGCCACTTCCGGTTTTCTGGTGGTTTATTGGAGATAGGGGTCTCACGGTCTCTCCAGCCCGGGCTGGCTTTGAACCGCGATCCTCAGATCTCAGCCTCCTGAGTAGCTAGGATTACAGGGGTGAGCCACCAGCGCTCGGCTCCAACTTTTTTTTGTTTTTTTGGCTTGGTACCTGTCATGGGGCCTGAACTCAGGGCCTGGGCGCCGTCCCTGAGCACCTTTTGGTCAAGGCTAGCTCTCTACGCCTTGAGCCACAGCTCTACTTCCATGAGACTCATCTCCAATTAACCAACAGGAAACTCGAAGTGTCTGAAGAGCTCAGGGACAATGCCCAGGACAAGTTCAAGTCCCATGCTGGATGGAAAAAAAAAACCTAAAAGCAGAGCTGGTAGCACCCAAGCCCAAGTTCAAGCCAAGAGCAACACCAAAAAAACAAAAACAAAATACCCCCACCATATACACAAAAACTGGGCTGGGGGCTGGGAAGGTGGCTCAGTGGAAGAGCGCTTGCCTTGCATGCTTAAGGCCCTGGGTTCGATTCCTCAGCACCACATAAGCAGAAAAAAAAGCCAGAAGTGGCGCTGTGGCTCAAGTGGTAAGAGTGCTAGCCTTGAGCTGAAGAGCTGAGGGACAGCGCCCAGGCCCAGAGTTCAGGCCCCATGACTGGACAAAAAAAAAAAAAACTGGGCTGGGAGTACAAGGTTAAGTCCTAGTACTGGCCAAACGAGGTAGAATGGAAATATGTAGTAGGCTTGGTCACAGTAGCTTCATTATTATCTGTGTGACTGATTAGGAAATACTAAATGTGAAATTCTGGCAATCACTTGAGTTGCTCAGTATTTTATCAACTGTTATTAAATGCCTATGTTGATGTCAAACCACTAAATATTTCATCTAACATCATAGAGCAACTTTTCCTTGTACCAGTACTGGGGCTTGGAAGTCAGGGCCTGGGCACAGTCTCTTTACCTTTGCTCAAGGTTAGTGCTCTACCACTTAAGGCATACGCCCACTTCTGGCTTCTGGGTGGTCAGTTGGAGGAATATCACGGACTTCTTGCCCAGGCTGGTTTTGATGCACAATTCTAACATCTCAACCTCTAGAAACATGAACAATTGGCACCTGGCTTGTAAGAGGAAGGTTTTAGAAATGTCAAGTCTTGCAGCCTTGGTGGCTCCAGCCTCATTCTTATCCCAAAATCATTCAGACCCCATGAGTCAGAAATAAACATTCTTTGACTGCCTCACCAAAAGGCTTAGACTATATTGTTACTTTGCCTTCATTGAAAACCTTAACATTCAGTACAACACTGCACCTAACCTAGAAATCCTTAACTTTTTTGTCGGTCATGGGACTTGAAATCTGGGCCTGAGCACTGTCTCTCAGCTCAAGGCGGGTACTCTACCAGTGAGCCACAGCACTACTCCGGTTTTCTGGTTGGTTAACTGGAGGTAAGTCTCAGGACTTTTGTGCCCGGGCTGGCTTTGAACCGTGATCCTCAGAGCTCAGCCACCTGAGTAGCTAGGATTACAGGCATGAGCCACCAGTACCTGGCTGAAATCCTTAACATTAATGTTAGCTCTGATCTGACTTTATAGTGTACTCAAGGGTCAAGAAACGTAATTGTTATTCATGAGATGATTATGAATTTCCATTAATTTCTAAATAATCCTATTTCTAGAGACCAAACAATGAATTATTTGGTTAAGATTTTATTGTCATCTTTTGGATAAGGCCCCACCATTCCCTTTAACCACAGCACTGGTTGCAGGTAGTTTTCTGTCTAGTTGATAGGTGCTCACAGGCTTATCAGGAAAAGCAAACTGAAACAGATGGTCACCATCCTTTGTACCAGGAAAATCCTGAAATTTCATAAAAGGAACATCAGAGCCATGAAGACAACCAACAGTAGAAACAAAGATTCAGAGTAATCAGCTGGTTTAGAAAATAGTAAGATTAGTTTGAAGCCAGGCTGGGGAGATAAATGTATTAGACCCAGGATATACACATATCCCAAAGAATTACCACTGAGGCTGAAATACACAAAATTAAGACTCACCACAGCCAGGGCACATACTCCACAACAGTCTGGTGCTGACAGCAGATCACCTAGGCATTCTGGCCATTCCAGGTCTCCCAAGTGGTAGATTTAACATTCAACAGATTTTAGACTTCCAGTCCTCAGGTTACAGCAAAATCTCTACAAAGGGGCACTTCCCCCTTGTGGGCCTCCAGAAACCTCATTCTAGAAAGAATGAAAAGACATTAAGAACTAGCTGGCTAAGTAGTTCTTTGTTAGAGCCTTTGTCTCACATTCAAGAGGCTGTGTTTTATCTTCAACCTTGCAATTAAAAAAAGGCAACACTTCGGCCTTCCCAGAGAGTTGAACCAAGTTCCCTAATTGAGTCAGTATTTCCATTTGACATCAGGACCAGTGTCAGAGACTCTAGTCTGTGAAATCATCATTCCCAATTTAGGGAAACATTCTGGGAAGTCTTACTGTTCAAAGACAACAGCCCTAGAAAAAAGAACCCAAGGGATAGGTCTTGTGTTGGGTGGCTCATACACATAATCCGACTTGTGATTCTCCATTTAAAGCTAGCCCAAGGAAACAAATTATACCCAATTAACCAGCAAAACAGGGATAACTAAATTCAAGCTCCTCACACACACACACACACAAGTTAATTCAGAAAAGGCTAGGGAAAGTTCGAAAAAAAGGCGGAATTAACTCCACACTGCACACATTACTACATTAGTACAACCGAGGTGGGTCACTAACATAATAGGTTCATAATAAAATTAAAGTTGGCAATTAGAAAAACAGGCAGAGGCTAGTTGGGGGAAATAATCGGCAGAAGGCACGTGGAGAGCTCTCCCTCATAGCACTCACCTTTTCTCCAAGGATAACACACCAGCGGGCATCTTAAAACCCCTAAGTGGAGATATAAGACACAATCCCTTAATTAGCAAGGTGTTTCTAGTCACCAGCTTCCCCAAGTCCAGGTCCCAAGAACCGTGTGGCAATCCGAGGGGCAATCAGCGCGCTGCGGTGATGGCGTCAGCGAGACACTCAGAGTCACCAGGAGTCATCATCACCCCCGTCCTCCCCAAAGGTGGCGACCGCTAGCCGTTCCCCAGTTCTCGAAATCACTCGCACCATCTGCTTACCTCCGTGCAGCGGGCCCACCCACGACGATCAAGGCCCTAAGGAAGAAACCAATGGGTCGGCAAGGCGGGAAAGAGTGCCGGCCGGCTTCCCCCCCCAACCCCGGGCCGGGTCAGTTCCAAGGGTGGCGTCACGTGGACATCAGAAACTCTAGTCTGCAATGGTGGTTCATCCCGCTCAGCCCCAGAGCCGTTCCCTGTCTCCCACACCAAGCGGGACCACGAGGTACCTGTACGTGGGACACTGCGCAGAGGTGCGACTCCTTCCCAGTGTATAGCAGACAGACAAAAGCAGATGAACAAGCCCGCTGTACCAAGAGAATCATCTCCGCCGCGCCAGAGGTATTTATAGCCTGGACCACGCCGGGGTCCTGACGGGACGTAGCTATCTTTTCATATGCCTGTCTTGATCCACAACATTTTCCGCATCACACGTCCAAATAGAAATAAAATCAAGTGATAAACTAGGAAAATAGGTTCCACATACTCTGAGCAAACACTCCAGGGGCATTTCAAATGAGTTTTTATTCATAAACATGAATCTCCAGTTTTTTTCTGGCGGGTCAGGCGAGAGAAAGTCTACCCCGTCCCACCCCCCGCCTGAAGGACCCGCGGGCGTGAGACCGGAGCTCTCCGTTCTTTCCCGCATTGGGGCACAGTCCTGGTGGCCTTCGCCTGGCAGTACGCTTCACCCCAGAGACTTTAGTCTCACTATCCAGCAAAATCTTAAATTTGCACCTCGGTTCCTGCCGACCTCATTAACCTTCTTGAGCCTGAAGCTTTATTGGCCAATGTCATGCAATAAGCTGTGTGTATATAAGTTGTACCAATTGTAAAATGGACTGGTGTGTGTGTGTGCAGGGAGAATCTAGACAGTCATGTCCAACTGAACTGCTTGTGGCTGTGTTGACTTTTTTCTTTCCTTTCTTGTATTTGCATTCTGCAATGCACATATTAAAGAGTTTTTTGTTGTTGTTGTGTTGTTTAAACTAGAAAAGAGATCGTTTCATATGTTTGCCTCATAAAAATTGCCTGTAGGGCTGGGAATGTAATGCATGCCTAGCATGCATGAAGCCCTGGGTTTGATTCTTCAATACCACATAAACAGAAAAAGCCACAAGTGGCTCAAGTGGTAGAGTGCTAGCCTTGAGCAAAAGAAGCTCAGGGACATCACCTAGGCCCGTAGTTCAAGCCCCAGGACTGGTTTAAAAAAAATTACCTGTATAGTTCCATGCTGTTAAATGTGACTATTATTATACAAAGGCTCTCCAAGCTTTTTAAAAAAATATCTAACACAGAAATGCTATGTAACTTTAAGCAACTATACCCCCATTCCCTCCAGATTCACCTTTCTCTCTTTTTTTTTTTTAAATAAAAGGCAGTATATTGCCTAAAAGTTGAACTGGGAAGATGAGCACCAGTGGCTCACACCTGTAATCTCATTCAGAAGGCTGAGATCTGAGAATCGAGGTTTGAAACCAGCCCTGGCAAGAAAAACCATGAGAAGCCGGGCGCTGGTAGCTCATGCCTGTAATCCTAGCTACTCAGGAGGCTGAGATCTGAGGATCGCGGTTCAAAGCCAGCCCGGGCAGGAGAGACCGTGAGACTCCTATCTCCAATAAACCACCAGAAAACCGGAAGTGGCGCTGGAGCTCAAGTGGTAGAGCTCGCCTTGAGCTGAAGAGCTGAGGGATAGTGCCCAGGCCTAGAGTTCAAGCCCCACGGCCGTCAAAAAAAAAAAAAAGAAAAACCATGAGATTCTTACCTCCAATTCACTTCAAAAAGCCAGAGGTAGAACTGTGGCTTAAGTGGTAGATCACTAGACTTGAGCAAAAAGAAGCTACGGGGCATAACCCAGGCCCTGAGTTCAAGCCCCAGGACCAGGGGGAAAAAAATCATTAGCTGGATGCCAGTAGCTTATCTATAGCCCTACTTCTTCAGGGGGCTGAGATCTGAAGTTAGCAGTTTGAAGTCAGCCTGGTCAGGAAAATCTTACCTCCAATTAACCACCAAAGCTGAAAGTGGAGTTGACTGAAGTGGTAGAGCACTAGGCCTGAAGCAAAAACCCTCAGGGCCAGGGCCCATGCTGTGAGTTCAAAATCCAGAACTGGCACATTAAAAAAAAAAATCCAGGCCAGGCGCTGGTGGCTCACACCTGTAATCCTAGCTACTCAGGAGGCTGAGATCTGAGGATCGCGGTTCAAAGCCAGCCCGGGCAGGAGAGACCGTGAGACTCCTATCTCCAATAAACCACCAGAAAACTGGAAGTGGCGCTGTAGCTCAAGTGGTAGAGCGCTCGCCTTGAGCTGAAGAGCTGAGGGACAGCGCCCAGGCCCAGAGTTCAAGCCCCACGGACGACCAAAAAAAGAAAAATCCAGGATAGAACCATTACTTAGGGCTGGCTAGAGGTTTGACTCTACAGTAGAGCCATGTGAGTTAAAACCCCGGGATCATCAGGCACTGGTGGCTCGTGCCAGTAATACTCTCAGGAGGCTGAGATATGACAATTGTGGTTCCAAGCCAGCCCAGGCAGGAAATCTGTAAGACTCTTACCTCCACTGAACCAACAGAAAACTGGAAGTGGAACACTGGCTCAAAGTGGTAGAGTACTAGCTTTTTTTTTCAGGGCTTGGGGGGAACCTAAGGGACAGTGCCCAAGTCCCAGCACCAATAAATAAAGAAACCCTAATGGTGGGCACTGGTGAGTCACTTCTGTAATCCAAGCTACTCAGGAAGCTGAGATCTGAGCTTAGTGATTCATAGCCAGTCTGGGCAGGAAAGTCCCTAAGACTCTTGTGTTCAATTAACCACCAAAAAAAAAAGCTGAAAGTAGGGACATGGCTCAATGGGTAGAGCACTAGCCTTGAGCAGAAAAGGTCAGGGACAGTGCCCAGGATCTGAGTTAAAGATCCATGATTGAATACATGAAAAACTTTTCCCCCCCTTAGAACCAAACAAGAACAAGCAAATGCCAAGAGGTCTAGGGCAGGGTGGAATATATGACTTTCACCCTGAACCTTCACTTGTTGCTCCTATCTTTGCTTGCATTCAGCTCACATCACTGGCTCTACAAGCTCAACTATGAAAAGTTTCAGAATATATAAAGGGTGATAGGATGAAGACAGTGAGAACAACCAATTGCTCTCATTCTGTCACACTCCCTTCTCAGTATCTCCACACACCCATCTGGATAATACAGCTAAGATAGCCATGGTTGAAAATATGGCATGTCTACTTCACATTTCTACTTATAACATTATTTAAAAATTTTAAGTGAAGCCATTCAGACAATATGCTTTGAAAGGAAGTGATCAGAGTCAAGGTAAAACAATTTGTACTTAAGTTACCCAGTCTGGTATTTACTGAGGCAGAAGTAGTATGAACACAGTCCTTATGTCCACCCTGTGGCTATCACCAAAAGTCTAGACAACTCTAAAACCAGAGTGACAACAGAAGCAGAGGGCTGTGAGAATAAAGACTCCTGCTCCCATTTAGAGGCCAGCCCAGCCTTTCTTGGAGGCAATTAAGCCACAACCATTAACTACATTTCCTTCCCAAGACCTTTGAAACAATCATAACTTTCTAATAAATAACTTCACTTCTATCATAATGTAGATCTACAATTTGTGTTTTCTGTCAAATACATTTATTGCCTACCTTTTAAATTCTAACAGAAACACCCAGAGCTGTAACTGAAAGCATGTGCACCTCCCCAGACCAGTCCTGCGCCTATTCTGTCATCCTTACACTAGGACATGCATATATTCTAGGAATGCATTATCTCCCCCATAAAACAAGCAGACAGATCGAGTTCTAAATTTTTTATTTTGCTAAAGTATAAAAACAATTATTTTCTAACGTGGTAGTGTTACAAAGCAAAAAGTAGGACACCAGGTGGCGATGTTGATATGCTTAGTTATAACAAGAAAAAATACTAAAATTAAATGAAAAGGTTATAAGAGTAAATAACACACACATACAAAAAGTCACCTGTTACCACCGGGTTATAACAGCATTAGAATAAACTCAAGAAGTAGGGACAAATTGGGTAACCTAAGGCATGACTATGAGGTTCCCGAGTCCCAAGAGTCTGTCCCATAGACGACAAGATGGGAGGAAAGCAGCAGCTCTAATCCACCTCCTCGATGGTGGGCCCAGAACCAGAGCCAGAGCCAGACCCCCCGGGGCCGCCCGCACCCTGCTGGTGAAGCCCGCTGAGAATGGGGCTACACACCTGCTCCAGCTCCTTCCTCTTGTGCTCCAACTCGTCCTTGTCGGCCAGGGTGTTGGCATCCAACCAGGAGAGCACCTCGTGGCACTTGTCCAGCACCTTGCTCTTGTCGGCCTGGGCGATCTTGCCCTGCAGGCCCGGCTCATCCACGGCGCTCTTCACCTGGAAGGCATAGGACTCCAGCGCGTTCCTGGCGGCCACGCGCTCGCGCTGCACCTGGTCCTCGGCCTTGTACCTCTCGGCCTCCTGCACCATGCGCTCGATGTCGTCCTTGCTGAGGCGGCCCTTGTCGTTGGTGATGGTGATGGTGTTGGCCTTGCCGGTGCTCTTGTCGGTGGCCGTGACGTGCAGGATGCCGTTGGCGTCGATGTCGAAGGTCACCTCGATCTGGGGCACACCGCGTGGCGCCGGCGGGATGCCGCTGAGCTCGAAGCGCCCCAGCAGGTTGTTGTCCCGCGTCATGGCCCTCTCGCCCTCGAACACCTGGATCAGCACCCCGGGCTGGTTGTCCGAGTAGGTGGTGAAGATCTGCGTCTGCTTGGTGGGGATGGTGGAGTTGCGCTTGATGAGCGGCGTCATCACGCCGCCCGCCGTCTCCAGCCCCAGCGACAGCGGCGCCACGTCCAGCAGCAGCAGGTCCTGCACCTTCTCCGACTTGTCGCCCATCAGGATGGCCGCCTGCACGGCCGCCCCGTAGGCCACCGCCTCGTCGGGGTTGATGCTCTTGTTGAGGTCGCGCCCGTGGAAGAAGTCCTGCAGCAGCTTCTGCACCTTGGGGATACGCGTGGAGCCGCCCACCAGCACCACGTCGTGGATCTGCGCCTTGTCCAGCTTGGCGTCGCGCAGCGCCTTCTCCACGGGCTCCAGCGTGCCGCGGAACAGGTCGGCGCACAGCTCCTCGAAGCGCGCCCGCGTCACCGACGTGTAGAAGTCGATGCCCTCGAACAGCGAGTCGATCTCCAGGCTGGCCTGCGTGCTGGACGACAGGGTCCTCTTGGCCCTCTCGCAGGCCGTGCGCAGCCGCCGCAGGGCGCGCTTGTTCTGGCTCAAGTCCTTCTTGTGCTTCCTCTTGAACTCCTCCACCAGGTGGCTCACCAGCCGGTTGTCGAAGTCCTCGCCGCCCAGGTGCGTGTCGCCCGCCGTGGCCTTCACCTCGAAGATGCCATCGTCGATGGTCAGGACCGACACGTCGAACGTGCCGCCGCCCAGGTCGAAGATGAGCACGTTGCGCTCGCCGCCGCGCCCGCCGCCGCGCCCGCCGGTGCGGTCCAGCCCATAGGCGATGGCGGCCGCCGTGGGCTCGTTGATGATCCGCAGCACGTTGAGCCCCGCGATCACGCCCGCGTCCTTGGTGGCCTGCCGCTGCGAGTCGTTAAAGTAGGCGGGCACCGTGATCACCGCGTTGCTCACCGGGTGCCCCAGGTAGGCCTCGGCCGTCTCCTTCATCTTGGTCAGCACCATGGACGAGATCTCCTCCGGGAAGAACGTCTTGGTCTCGCCCTTGTAGCTCACACGCACCTTGGGCTTGTCGCCCTCGCCGATCACCTGGAAGGGCCAGTGCTTCATGTCGGCCTGCACCACCGCGTCGGCGAACTTGCGGCCGATCAGCCGCTTGGCGTCGAACACCGTGTTCTGCGGGTTCAGCGCCACCTGGTTCTTGGCGGCGTCTCCGATCAGCCGCTCGGTGTCGGTGAAGGCCACGTAGCTGGGGGTGGTGCGGTTGCCCTGGTCGTTGGCGATGATCTCCACCTTGCCGTGCTGGAACACCCCCACGCACGAGTAGGTGGTGCCCAGGTCGATGCCGATCGCCGTGCTCTGCGCCATCTCGGGGGGGCTGCGCGCTCAGGCTCTGCTTCGAGTCGGTGCGCGGGATGCTCTTGGATTGGGACCGGATCTGTGCGGGATGCTCCGCTTCGGGTTGGGACTGGATCGGACGCGGCTCGCTGCTCCGCTTCGGGGTGGGATGGATGGATCGAGTGAGGTGAGGACGCGGCTCGCGGCTCGCGGCTCGCGGCTCCGCTCCGGAATAGTGTTGGGAAAATCTGCTCCCAGTGGCTGGCTGGAGCTCGCAATGGGTAGCCCGACGCCAGCTCTGCTTTTATGTCCCGGAGGAGCCCCGCCTGCTCACTCCTCGGCCAATCCGGCATCTGGGTGAGCCGGTGGAGCCTGGAATCTTCCAGGGGGTTCTCCGCCACGGAACTCTCCAGATGCCTCTGGGGTTTGCTGGAGTCCGGGATCGGGGAGCGGCGGAGTATGGCGGGGGTGGGAGGGTGAAGCGGTGAGGTGTGGCGGGTTCGGGTTGTTTGTCTCGTCCGCGGTGCTGGCTCGTGTCCAGTTAGAGTGAAATGCTCCGGATCTGACAGCGCTAGGCTTGTTTGTCGAGGGGCCGATGGCTCGGGGAACTCTGGCAACTTTGGGGGTTTAAAGGGAGAATGAAGGTTTACATCACTATTGGACACCCCCTCCGCCCCCCGAGTGCTGGAGCTTCTCCACGGAGGGGGGAAATGATCGGCCCGATGGCCCCGCTGCCGACGTGCAGCCGGGTTTGGGGTTGGGGGGGGGGAGGTCTTAGGTTTGAAATAGGAAATAGCGTTTGGTTTTTAGATCGTTGTTAAGTAACTGCTTGGGATATCTGGGGATGGGAGACTTTTCATGTTGAAAAGAAATGAATGATATGAAGAAGTAGTTCTACAGGTCCCCTGCTGTGAGGAAGGAATTTTTTCCTCCTGGGCCTGGCGGGGGGGGGGGGGGTATTGGTGAGTAGCACTCACTGGGTCGCGCCCAATGTCTGCAGCTTGTCCCCTTTGCTTTGGGCAAGAACGGGGAGGGGGGAGGGAGAGGAGAGAGGGAGAGAGACTGCATTGGTCATTACCTGGGGTTGGGGGTTTTAAGGCCTTTAGATTGTCCCTTTCTCTCACCCTTCCCTCCCAACTTTTTACCTTCTCAATTCCTGGATCTGATGGAAGGGGTAAGACCAGGGTTAGTCTCAGAGACTTATCTGCCTGTTCCAGCAACTTCCTGGGGCTTTCACCATTGTTCGATTAACTGTAAGGGCTAGTAAGCCTCAAGGGAGACTCTGTGTGTGTGTGTGTGTGTGTGTGTGTGTGTGTGTGTGTGTGTGTATAATTCCATAGATGCAAGCTATATATTTTGAACAACTGCACCCTCTCCGTTGTGTTCCCATATCCTGTGCTTAGCCTTTTCCTTCTGTCTTTGATTTCTAACCTAGGTACTAACTTCTTGCTGCTCCAGATCTCCTGTTAGCAATACACATAGCAATTTGCTGCAAGTGTTAGGGCACCAGTGCTGGAGCTTAGAACTCAGAGGTGGGTTTTTTTCCACTCAAAGCCAGAACTCTAACACTTGAGCCACACCTATAGTTCTGTGTTTTTTTGTTTTTTGTTTTTTTTTCTGTGAGGGGTGGGTTAGTCAGAGATGAGTGTCCCAGATATGTCTGTCTTGGGCTGGCTCCAATTCTCAGATCTGAGCCTCCTGAGTAGCTAGGATTCTTGGTCTGAGTGACAAGTATGGCTATTTTTTCTTCATCCTTTGAAGGAAACAGACACCCCTTGTTAAAGGCCTGAAATAAAAATGTGAACATTAAAACAACACTAATGCTCACAGGTAACTAATCCAAGAGTACAGAAAATACAGCCACATGCCAGTGGCTCACACCTGTCATCCTGAATTACTCAGAAGGCTCAGATCTGATGATAGAGATTCAAATCAAGCCAGAACAGAAAAGTCTGTGAGACTCTTAGCTCCAATAAACTAACCCCAAAAAGCCATAAAATGGAGCTGTGGCCAAAGTGGTAGAAGGCCAGCCTTGAGCGAAAAAGCTAAGAGACAGCACCCAGGTCCTGAGTTCAAGCCCCAGGAATGACACCAAAAAAAAGGGGGGGAGGGAGAGAGAATGAGAGAGAGAGAGTGAGAGAGTGTGTGTACTTGGGCTTGAATTCAGATCCTAGGCACTATCCCTAAGCTTCTTTTGCTCAAGGCTAGCACTCTACCACTTGAGCCACAGCACTACTTCCAGCTTTTTCTGCTTATGTGGTACTAAGGAATTGAACCATGCTCTAAGCAAGCACTGTACCACTAAGCCACATTCCAAGCCCACACTTGTCCACTATCAAGACTGCTCTTACTTGAGTCCAAGGATATCCAGCTGTTTTATAATTCGCTGATCTAAACTGGCGTTGCAAATATATTGTTTTAACAATCCTCTCTGTGAAAGTACACAGCTCAAAACTATTTTTACATTTAGATGTAGTCCTCTAATGAGTCATCACCCTAATCTAGTCAAGCTGGTCAAACTTCAAGAATTTTCCATTACTCTATGCAACTGTCTGGAGAGTCCTTCAAATTTCCATATTAGCTACCTTCTATATCAACACTTCCAGAGACCCTGACTCACTTCTCCTGCCAGAAGCCTCCTTGCCATCAGCTCTTACCACTGATAGTTCAACTTACCTCATTCCTTCCCTTCAGAAAAACAATTGAGAATACTTTATTTCTTTATCTAGCAGTATTGGGTTTCAATTTAGGCCCTCCAGCTTGCTAGGAGCCATGCCCTCTTCCCAAGAAGCAAAGGGCATCTCCATCTCTATTGCCTGGTGGGTAGATATAGTGATAAGGCCTAAATCTGGTACTGGTATAGCAGAAAAAGATCTTGGGGAAGGCATGGTTCAAGTGGTAGCATGACTGCTTAGTGTGTGCCAAAGGAAAGGAAAGGGGAAAGGGAAGGAAGGGAGAAAGAGAGGAAGGAAGGAAAGCAGGAGAAGATAAGATCCAGGGGGATGTTTTCTCTTTGAATCAGTAAATCAGTGAACTACACTGATTTGTATTACTAAAGTTAACCTACATTTTGTGAAGTCTTTCCATGGATTGGGATGGAAACCTGAACTTTTAATTTTAAAATTTTTAATGGTTCTGGAATTTGAACACCAGCCATCCATTTGTCAGGCAGTCACATGTACTGCTGAGCACACTTTCAGCACAGGAAATATATCATAATTTGTGTGGGGGGGGGGGGGGGGGGGTTCTAGAGATGGATCCGATCCTAAACTAGCTAAGTGTCTGTCCTCTCGTCTAGCTATTTGTCAAAGAAGAAACCCAGAATCAGGTTTATTTCCTGTCTAGGGTAACTGACTGTAAGACTTCCAAGAGGGCAGAGGATATACATAGTTCAGGGTAGAGTATATGCTTAGCATTCAAGAAGCCTTCAAAGCCAGGTATGATGTTGCACACCTGTAATCCCAATGCTTAGGAAGCTGAGGCAGGAGGATCCAGAGTTCAAAGCCAGTCTGAACCATATAATGAAACTGTCTCAAATAAATAAATGAATAAAGCCAGGCACTGGTGGCTCACGCCTGTAATCCTAGCAACTCAGGAGGCTGAGATCTGAAGAATGCAGTTCAAAGCCAGTCTGGGCAGGAATGTCTATGAGACTCTTATCTCCAATTAACCACCAGAAAACCAGTAGTGGCGCTATGGCTCAAGTGGTAGAGTGCTTGCCTTGAGCTGAAGAGCTCAGGGACAACACTCAGGCCCATAGTTCAAGCCCATGACTAACCAAAATAAATAAATAAATAAAAATAAAAAGTAGAAATAAATATAAAAAAGTAACAAAAAACTAAAACTAAGAAAACTTTTTTTAATTTAGATTTTTGTTTGTTTGTTTGTTTTTTGTTTTTTGCCGGTCATGGGGCCTGAACTCTGGGTCTGGGCGCTGTCCCTCAGCTCTTCAGATCAAGGCTAGTGCTCTACCACTGGAGCCACAGCGCCACTTCCGGCTTTTTCTGTTTATGTGGTGCTGAGGAATCGAACCCAGGGCCTCATCCTTCCCAGCCCCTAATTTAGATTTTTTATTGGGCTATATGATGGAAAGAATCAAGTTCAGTTCCAAAGCTAGGATTGTTAGGTATTTCTAAGAGGGACCAGGAATTGGAGAGTGTGCCAAGAACACTGGCTGTCACAGCAATAAGTGGGGGAAGAGAGCCTGCCTCAGCCTGATGCTGTGGGATTGATTTTTTTCTTCTTTCCTCTCCTTTTCCTTTTTCTTTGTGTGTGTGTGTGTATGTGTATGTGTACGCACACTTGTGTGAACATGTGCATTGGCTTTACCTTTTTCTCAAAAGGCTGATGCTGTACCACTTGGACCACACCTCCACTTCCAGCTTTTTTGTGGCTAATTGGAGATCAGAGTCGCATTAGCTTTGAACTATGATCCTCGCTCTTAGCCTCCTGAATAGTTAGGATTATTGGTGTGAGTTGCCAACAACTGACTTTCACTTTTTTTATACTTTTTTGGGGGGGAGGTTGGGTCATGGGGCCTGAACTCTGGGCCTGGGCACTGTCCCTCAGCTTCTTCAGCTCGAGGCTAGCGCTCTACCACTTGAGCCATAGCACCACTTCTGGCTTTTTTTTTTCTGCTTATGTGGTGCTGAGGAATCGAATCCAGGGCCTCATGCATGCAAGGCAAGTACTCTACCACTGAGCCACCTTCCCAGCCCTCTTATACTTTTTTGAACTATGTAATTTACTCCTCAATCTTATTGGGTAATTTATTTATGCATTTATTTTTGTTAGTCTTGGGGTTTAAACTCAGGACATAGGCGCTGTCCCTGAGCTTTTTGCTCAAGGCTAGCAATCTACCACTTTGAGCCACAGTTTCACTTCCAACTTTTTGGTAGTAAATTGAAGATAAGAGTCTCACAGGCTTTTCCTGCGTGTGATAGCTTTGAACTGCGATTCTTAAATTCCTAAGTAGCTAGAATTACAGGCATGAGCCACCAGACAATCCTATTGTTTTTGTTTTTCTCAGTCTTGGGGCTTGAACTCGACCTGGGCGCTGTCCCTCAGCTCTTCAGCTCAAGGCTAGTGCTCTACCACTTGAGCCACAGCACCACCTCTGGCTTTTTGTGTTTATGTGGTGCTGAGGAATGGAACCCAGGGCCTCATGCATGCAAGGCAAGCACTCTACCACTGAGCCACCTTCCCAGCCCCAATCTTATTGAGTTTTAAATGGTGGTGTAATTTAACTTTATCCAGCAGAAAGCAAAAGAAACAACTGGTCTGAGTAGAAGAAGGTATTTCTAAGAATCAGATTGCAAAGGCTTCAGTGATAGGGAACCCTGGAAATTTCCAGCATCATAGAAAACAACTGGAAAGGGGGAAGATCTGCTTCTTATCTCCTTCCTTGTTAAGATTGTTTTACTCTTCTTTTGAACAGCAAAGTACTTGTAAATTGACTAGCTTATGTGCATTTCTGTAGGCTCCTCTCTGAGGTAGATTAACATCTAGTTTACCTACATCCAGTGGTTCACCATTGAAGCTAGCTCAGATCAGAAAAGACCTCCAGGTTCCATCTCCAAAATAACCACCAAAGAAAGTAGAAATGGGAATGTGGCTCAACTGGTAGGGCTCCAGTCAAGCAAACAAGAGGTCCTGAAGTGAAACTCTGGCATAAAAATAATTCACATCTAAGCTGGCTGCTGGTGGCTCACGCCTGTAATCCTAGCTACTCAGGAAGCTGAGATCTGAGGATCATGGTTCAAAGCCAGGCTAGGCAGGAAAGTCTGTGAGACTCTTATCTCCAATAAACCACCAGAAAACCGGAAGTGGCGCTGTAGCTCAAGTGGTAGAGCTGAAGAGCTGAGGGACAGAGCTCAGGCTGAGTTCAAGCCCCACAACTGACTGAAAAAAAAAAAAAAGAGAGAATTCACATCTAGTTCAGAAGATGGTGTCATCAGTTGTCCGAGGACAAGCTTAGGACAAGCTTTAGTGTATGCTATAGAGTATGTGTTCAGAAGTATAGCCCTTTTTCTTTTGGCAGTACCTGAGCTTGTGAACTTAGGGCCTTGCATCTGCTCAGCAGCATTCTACCACTTGAGTCATACCTCCAGCATTGCTTTGCTTTTTTTGTTGATTATTTTTGGACACAGAATTTCAAAGATTGCTGCTTGAGTTGGCTCTGTACTGCCATTCTCTGGATCTCAACCTTCTGAGTAGCTAAGAATTCAAGTATTGGTGCCTAGCTCCTTTTCCTTCTTTTGTTGAGGGTCAGGGTCATCTACTCCTAGGTCTAATTTTCTTTTTTTTTTTTTGGGTCTGGTCGTGGGGCGTGAACTCTGGGCCTGGGTGCTGTCCCTCAGCCCTTAAGCTCAAGGCTAGCACTCTACCACTTGAGCCACAGCACCACTTCCGGCTTTTTTCTTTTTGTTATGTGGTGCTGAGGAATCGAACTCAGGGCCTCATGTATGCAAGGTAAGCGCTCTACCATTGAGCCACCTTCCCAGCCCTCTAATTTTCATTTTATGTGCTTGCTTTCTTCTGCCTTTTCTTTTTTTTTCTTTCTTTCTCTCTCTCTTTTTTTTTTTGGTGGGGGGGGATCTGGTCGTGGGGCCTGAACTCTGGACCTGGGTGCTGTTTCTCAGCACTTTAGCTCAAGGATAGCACTTTACCACTTGAGCCACAGTGTTACTTCTGGCTTTTTTTTTCCTTCTGCTTATGTGGTGCTGAGGAATGGAACCCAGAGCCTCATGCATGCAAGGCAAGCGCTCTACCACTGAGCCACCTTCCCAGCCCCTCTTCTGCCTTTTCTTTCCTTCTTTTTCTTCCTTTTTTGGGGGATGGGTGGGAGGAGGGTGCTGATGACCAAAACTGAGGGCCTTGCCCTTGCTAGGCAAGAACTCTTCCACTGAGCTGAACCAGCCTCTCAGTTCTGGAATTACAGGTGTCACCACACCTAACTTCCCAGTCATTCTGATTGAGATGCTTCTAAGATTGACACTTACTACCAAGACTGTGGTATTACTTTGAGCTTAATATAAAAACAGTTGTAAGATCTTTGGACACATGCAACTCAGTTCAACTTTTTATTTTTTATTTATGTATTTTATTTATTTATTTATTGCCGATTGTGGTCCTTGAACTCTGGGCCTGAGAGCTATCCCTCAGCTCTTCAGCTCAAGGCTAGCACTCTACCACTTGAGTCACAATGCCACTTCCAGTTTTCTGGTGGTTTATTGGATGTAAGAGTTTCACGGACTTTCTTGCCCCAGCTGGCTGTGAACTTCGATCCTCAGATCTCAGCCTCTTGAGTAGCTAGGATTACAGGCAAGAGCCACTGGCACCTGGCTTTCAACTTTTTTTTTTTTTTTTTGTCAGTCATGGGGCTTGAACTCTGAGCTTGGGCGCTATCCCTCAACTCTTCAGCTTAAGGCTAGCGCTCTACCACTTGAGCCACTATGCCCCTTCCAGTATTCTGAGTGGTTAATTGGAGATAAGTCTCATGGACTTTCCTGCTGGGGCTGGATTTGAACTGAGATCCTCAGATCTCAGCCTTCTGAGTAGCTAGGATTACAGGCGTGAGCCACCAGCACCCAGCAGGGCCAGCACTTTTGAGGCAGGAAAATTACAAATTCCTGCCCAGCACTGTCTCAAAAAAGTGTGTGTGGAGGGGGCTAGGGATGGAGTTCAGTGTTAAGTGCTATTGCCTAGAAGGTACAAAGGTCTACGTTTTGTCCACACACCATACACACACACACACACACACACACACACACACACACAAAATACAAGCCTAAGGTCTCAGAGTCAGCTTGCTGATTAAGGCCCTGCCTGTGTCCCTCCCTGTTTGCAAAAAATTGTGAAGTTTCTATATCCCTGATGCTGGATAGTTTTCCTGGTGTGAGTTACAAATCCCTGCCCCAGTTGCAACAGTCTTGCTATACTCCTTCTCAGACAGTGCTCTCCCTCCAATTCCTGTAGTCCACATCATACCTTCATAACACCTCTTCTCAGAACTGCCCATGTGACCTATGTGACTACCCCCTAAAATTTTGTTTAAATTCAACTACACCTGTCCATGGCTGCTGCCTCCATTCCTGCCTGGAGCAGCCTGGCAGGTCTGCCCCCCAATAAAGCCTTGAGCTGGTATTGACCGCTCCCACTTGCCTCTTATTTTTTTATAACAAGTTGTTTTAATCAACGCAGAAACTTTCCATTCAAGTCTCAACTTTGATCCACTCAGTACTCTTTGACCTGTGTCAATAAGATGTATACTGTCCACATTCTGAAAGTCTGGTTTTTGGACAAATGAGGCACTTGCTTGTCTGAGACACACATACCTTCCACATGCCTTCCTTTAACACCAAACAAAACATACCTCCAGCCATCTATCAGTGGCTTACATCTATCTAACTATTCAGGAGGCTGCAATCCTGAGGATTACAGTTCAGAGCCAACTGTCTCAGAAAAGCCAGCATCCAGAAGAGTCTGTGAGACTTTACCTCCAAACTAACCAGTAAAAATCAGGGCTGGATGTGTGGTTCAAGTGGTAGGGTGCTAGCAGAGCAAGCTCAAGACCCTGAGTTCAAGCTGGGCCCTGGTTGATGGCTCATGCCTTTAATTCTAGCTACTCAGGAGATCTGAAGCAGACTCATGAGTGGTTTTTCCAATTCAGGGAGAAAAAACAAGATGGAAATTGAGTTCTGGCTCTAGTAGTGAGCTCCAACGTTGAGCTGAAAAAGCTGAGTGCACAAGGCCCTGTATTCAATCTCCAATACCCTCCAACAAATGTGAACACACACAAATTCATACTAAAGATTCTCTAGCTACTCAGGAGGTTGAGATCTGAGGCTCATGGTTCAAACCCATCCAGGCCAAGAAAGTCTGTGAGAGTCTTATTTCCAATTAACCACCAGGAAACAGGAAGTGGTGCTGTGGCTCAAAATGGTAGTAGAGTACTAGCCTTGAGCAAAAGAGCTCAGAGACAGTGCCCAAGCCTTATATTCAAGCCCCATGACTAACAAAAAACAAAAACAGGCAAGAGCCTGCCATCTTCCAACAGGATACACTTGTTAATGAAGCTTTCTCTGCCACTCTAACTCTCCTGTTATTTTCTCCATCAGAAGACAGTGCGCCCAGTTGGATGCTGATGGCTCAAGCCTGTTATCCTAGCTACTCAGGAGGCTGAGCTCTGAGGATTGAGGTTGGAAGTCAGCCCAGGCAGAAAAGTCCCTGTGAGATTCTTATCTCCAATTAACCACTCAAAAACTGGAAGTGGAAAGCCCGGCGCCAGTGGCTCATGCCTGTAATCCTAGCTACTCAGGAGGCTGAGATCTGAGGATTGCAGTTCAAAGCAGCTCGGGCAGGAAAGTCCGTGAAACTCTTATCTCCAATAAACCACCAGAAAACCGAAAGTGGTGCTGTAGCTCAAGTGGTAGAGCGCTAGCCTTGAGCTGAAGACCTGAGGGACAATGCTCAGGCCTACAGTTCAAGCCCCATGACCGACAAAACAACAACAATAACAATAAACAAAACTGGAAGTGGAGCTGTGGCTCAAAGTCGTAGAGCACTAACTTTGAGCAAAAGTACTCAGACAGAGTGCCCAGGCCCTGAGCCCTACAACTGACAAAAAAAAAAAAAAGGAAGTGAGCCCAATCATATGAATGATTACTTCTAGAAGGAAATGAAATGGAAATAGTGTGTGAATAGGCAGGGACTCTCCTTCCCAGCTGCTGCTCCCTTTTCCAGCCATCCCCACCTGTTCCTATAGATGAACTTGCTCTGTCAGTAATGGGAAAAGGGGAGGAAATCCTGTCTCAAGGCTGACACATAGTTCACAGAATCTTCTAGATAGGGTAGGGAGTCCTGACTAAGCTGGATGTTCTAGGGTGGGGTTGGATGTCAGGGAGATTTGGTTGAGGAGTTAGTTGAGCAGTGTTCCTAGGAATGACAGGGCACTCTCTGCCTTACAGACCAGAAAATTCCATAAAGTTCCTGGCTGGGCCAACATGGGAGAAAGTTGCCCAAGCCTGATGAACCAAGACAGATTAGGGCCTGGGGAGGGGTGAGTCGTGCTGTCTGATGAGGTGGGCAGCCAAGCCAGTACCTGAGGTTTCCCAACTTGTTTAGTTTCTCTCTTCTATTTTGTTTTGTTTTGAAAGATGGAAGTCCTAGCTATGAGCCCAGGCTGGCTTTGAAGTCAGGACCCTCTTGCTTTCACCTTCCAATGCTGGGTCCACAGGTGTGCGTCACTACACAGAGCTCAGACAGAAACATTGGAAGGTTCGGTGACTTTGCTGCTACTCAACTAGACAAATTGGGTGGCAGAGGAGAGAGAAGTCTCCATCACCAGAGGTAAGTGGGCACTGAGCACTAGCTGGGCCGAATCAGGTGGCTGATGGCCTGGAAGAGGAGTGAGTCCTCTGGCTTCTGCCACCACCTTGTCCCTGTAGAGCATTTAGAGGAGATAAAAGAGTGATTCTGAGTTTCTGGCCTCCTCTCCAACCATACCTGGTGGCCCTGGTCTTCTCCCCAAGGTGGTACCCTCTCCTTTCATTCTGGATCTGGCAGAGGTAAGTGGATGCATTTTGCATGGCAGGCTGTAGGAGTCCTTATGTCCATTTAGACATAGGAAAAGCAAGGCCTGGAGGGCCGGCTGAACTGCACTGGACACCTTAGGAGAGAGTCAGGTGGATCAGGTTAGGGGATACTGGGGGAGAAGTCAGTAGGGTGAGAATTGAAGGCAGTTGCACTTCTTATTTCCGCCTTAAGAATTTTGGAGGAGCTGGGAAGGTGGCTCAGTGGTAGAGCACTTGCCTTGCATGCATGAGGCCCTGGGTTCGATTCCTCAGCCCCATATAAGCAAAAAGAAAAAAGCCAGAAGTGGCACTGTGGCTCACGTGGTAGAGTGCTAGCCTTGAGCTGAAGAGCTGAGGGACAGCGCCCAGGCTCAGAGTTCAGGCCCACGACTGGACCCAAAAAAAAAGAAAAAGAAAAAGAATGGCCCCATTGGGGCTGGGAAGGTGGCTCAGTAGTAGAGTGCTTGCCTTGCATGCATGAGGCCCTGGGTTCAATTCCTCAGCCCCACATAAGCAAAAAGAAAAAAGCCAGAAGTGGCACTGTGGCTCAAGTGGTAGAGTGCTAGCCTTGAGCTGAAGAGCTGAGGAACAGTACCCAGGCCCAGAGCTCAGGCCCCATGACCAGACCTCCCCCCCCCAAAAAAAAAAAAAGAATTTTGGAGGGAGGGGGGATGGAACTGGGGCTTCAATTCAACCCAAGGCCTTGTACTCTCATTTGGTATTTTTGCTCAAGGGTGGCATTTCTATCACTTGCGTTACACCTCCACTTCTGACTTTTTGCTGGTTAATTGAACATAATAAGTCTCATGGATTTGGCTGACTTTGAACTAAGATTCTCATCTCAGTCTATGTAGCTGTGATTACAGGATTGAGCCCCTGATGCTCAGCTAAGGCTTCCTCCTTCCTTCCTTCCTTCCTTCCTCCCTCCCTCTTTCCCTCCCTCCCTTTTTCTTCCTTTCTTCTTTCTTTCCTTTCTTTCTTTCCTGTCTTTCTTTCTTTCTCTCTCTCTTTCTTTCTTTCTTTTCTCTCTCTTTCTTTCTTTTTTTTGTAACAGTCCTGGAGATTGAACTTAGGGTCTGGGCACTATCCTTGAGCTTCTTTATTTTGTTTTCAGATACACTTTATCCTGTCACCGGAGAGTGGCCCAACCACCTGGGCTCAGCTGGACATCAGTGGCTCATGCCTGCAATCCTAGCTACTCAGTAGGTTGAGAGCTGAGGATCATGGTTCATAGCTAGCCTGGACAGGAAATTCCATGAGACTCTTACCTCCAACCAGAAGAGGAAGTAGCGCTATGGCTCAAGTGGTAGAGCATTAGCCTTGAGCTGAAGAGCTGAGGGACAGTTCCCAGGCCCAGAGTTCAAGCCCTACAACCAACCAAAAAAAAAGAAAAAATCCAATTAACCAGAAGAAAAAAAAAGCCCAAAGTGTCATGCATTGCACTATAACCTGTGACTCAAGTGATAGAATGCTAGCCCTGAGTGAAAAAGCTGAGAGAGGGCAGCTAGGACCTAAGTTCAAGCCCCAGTACCAGCACACTCACACACACACACACACTTGGCGCACACACACACACTTGGTACACACACACACACACACACACACACACACACACACACTTGGAGCTGGGCCCTGGTGGCTCCTGCCTGTAATTCTGACTACTCAGGGGACTAAGATCTGAGTAACAAGGTTCAAAGCCAGCCAAGTCCTTGAGACTCTTACCTCCAAATTAACTACCCCCAAAAAAGACAGAAGTGGAACTGTGGCTCAAGGTAGATTGAGCTGGGGGCGGGGAAAGCAGCGCAGGGACTCAGGGACAGTGCTCAGGCTCTAAGTTCAAGACTCAAGCCCAGCACACACATGTAAAAAATGGGTAAGAACTTGGAGCTGAGGGTGCAGCTCAGGGGTAGAATTAAAATGCTCAAGGCTCTGGGTTCCATCCCAGAGTTGCATGTGACTTTGTGGCTAAAGGCCTAACCTGCAAAGCCCTAAGTTCAAAAAATAAGTATGAAAGTAAAAGAAGACAACTAGGGATCATAGTAGTTAAGGCACACGTACGTAGTTTGAGAAGAGCTGTGCTATTATCTGCTCACCGTTTCTCATTTGTGCAGGAAACACCCCTAAACTCCCACCTCTTTTGAAGCCACATTACATGGTTCCATATGCTCATCACCTTGAGGCCATTCTGCGAGGTGTATGTCTAACTTTGTCTGGACCCACTATTGCAGCAAGGCATTTTGTTTGTTCAAAACAAACAAACAAACAACAACAACAAAAAGCTGGGTGCTGGTGGCTCTCGCCTGTAATCCTAGCTACTCAGGAGGCTGAGATCTGAGGATTGCAGTTCATAACTCAGCCAGGCTAGGAAAGTCCCTGAGACTTTTATCTCCAATTAACCACCAGAAAACTGGAAGTGGCTCTGTGGCTCCAGTGGTAGAGTGCTAGCCTTGAGCTGAAGAGCTGAGGGACAGCGTCCAGGCACACAGTTCAAGCCCCATGACCAACAACTACAAGAAGAAAACACACACACACACACACACACACACACACACACAAAGGCCTGTGCTCTACCACTGACTATACTATACCACAGCATGGCTTTTTATTTTTACTCAAGCAATAGAATTTCCCTAACTCAAATGGTCCACAATGCAACATAGCCTTAGCTCTCCAGTCTACCACTTCTACCAGGACAAAATAACACTGTTTTATACACTGTAAGGCAAGTTACATATATCTTTCTGACATTAATAAAGAGCCACACAAGGGCTGGGAGAGTGTTTACCTAGCATGCATGAAGCCATGGGTTTGATTCCTCAGTATCACATAAACAGGAAAAGTTGGAAGTGGTGCTATGGCTCAAGTGGTAGAGCGCTAGCCTTGAGCAAAAGAAGCTCAGGAACAGTGACCAGGCCCTGAGTTCAAGCCCTAGGACTGGCAAAAAAGAAATTAGTCACACAAGCTATCAAATTACTTAAGTTTATTTTCAAATAACCAATAAAAATTGATGAGTTCAATATAAGAAAAAAGAAAGTGGGACAACAGGTAACAGTATAAACACACCTCCATATTTAAAAACTAGAACAGCAAGTCCAGCAGTTCAGCCAAAAACATTAACTTCAACTTAGAAAACAAAGTCTTGTTTCCATTTCCTGGAGCTCATTTTGCTAATCATCATTTTATATATGCATAGGCACATAGCTATGGAGCTGTTGTGGTCCTCTGCTACGAATATCCTAGACATATTCTGGTTATTGCAAATGAGGAAAACCTTGCAGCCTATGTTTCTTTTTTTTCTTTCTTTCTTTTTTTTTTTTGGGTCCAGTTGTGGGGCCTGAACTCTGGGCCTGGGCGCTGTCCCTCAGCTCTTCAGCTCAAGGCTAGCGCTCTACCTCTTGAGCCATAGCGTCACTTCCGGCTTTTTCGTTTTGCTTATGTGGTGCTGAGGAATGGAACCCAGGGCCTCAGGCATGCAAGGCAAGCGCTCTACCACTGAGCCACCTTCCCAGCCCCCAGCCTATGTTTCTTTAGGTCTGGCTTGCTTCAGTTAATACAATTTTTTCCAAGTCTTTCCATTTCCTTACAGATGGGACAATGTCATCTTTCTGATGGAAGCATTGGAAACAAGTTTTTCCTTTAATATTTTTTGTGTACTGTTTGTAGTTATATCTTTTTTTTTTTTTGGTTGGTCATGGGGTTTGAACTCTGGGCTTAGTCACTGTCCTTGCACTCTTCAGCTCAAGGCAAACGCTCTACAGTTTGAGCCACAGCGCCACTTCTGGTTTTCTAGTGGTTTATTTGATTTTTTTTTTGCGGGGGGCGGGGGGCGGGGGTGTCCGGTCGTGGGGCCTGAACTCTGGGCCTGGGCGCTGTCCCTCAGTTCTTCAGCTCAATGCTAGCGCTCTACCACTTGAGCCACAGCACCACTCTCGGTTTTTTTCTTTTGGCTTATGTGGTGCTGAGGAATCGAACCCAGGGCTTCAGGCATGCAAGGCAAGTGATCTCCCACTGAGCCAACTTCCTAGCCCCTAGTGGTTTATTTGAGGTAAGAGTCTCACAGACTTTCCTGCCTGGGCTGGCTTTGAACTACAATCCTCAGATCTCAGCCTCTTGAGTAGCTGGGATTATTTTATTATTATTTTTTTTTATTTCTTTTGGTCGGCCGTGGGGCTTGAACTCTGGGCCTGGGCGCTGTCCTTCAGCTCTTCAGCTCAAGGCTAGCGCTCTACCACTTGAGCTACAGCGCCACTTCCGGTTTTCTGGTGGTTTATTGGAGATAGGAGTCTCACGGTCTCTCCTGCCTGGGCTGGCTTTGAACCTCGATCCTCAGATCTCAGCCTCTTGAGTAGCTAGGATTACAGGCGTGAGCCACCAGCGCCCGGCTGAGTAGCTGGGATTATAGGCATGGGCCACCAGTAGTGCCTAACTCTTTTTTTTTTGGGGGGGGGTCCGTGGGGCCTGAACTCTGGGCCTGGGTATTGTTCCTCAGCTCTTCAGCTCAAGGCTAGCGCTCTACCACTTGAGCCAGAGCACCACTTCCAGCTTTTTTCTTTTTGCTTATGTGGTGCTGAGGAATCGAACCCAGGGCCTCAGGCATGCAAGGCAAGCGCTCTACTACTGAGCCACCTTCCCAGCCCCTCTTTTTTTTTTTTTAAATTCTCTTTTATCTTCCTTTGGTTTATTCCCTGTTGTCACTGTTTTTATTTCAGTACTCTTTGTCTTGTATATAAGTTTATCTGATTTGGGGAAGAAAAGGAGAGTCACAGAGTTAGTGGGACTGAGGGTGAGCCAATGCAACAGTGATACTCAGTAGACACTGTGCTGGAAATGAACTTTACAACTTGGGGGAAGGATAGTGAGGCATTAATGGGAGAAAATCAGTGATGGAGTAACACTGATTTAAAAAAATGGGCTCCTGACCTTACTTATGTAACTGTAACCCCTATGTACATCGCCTTTACCAAAAAAAAGAAAGGAAGGAAAGAAAGAAAGAAAGAAAGGAAGGAAGGAAGGAAGGAAGGAAGGGAGGAAGAAAGGGAGGAAGGAAAGAAAGAAAATGAAAAATAAAAGTCTTGACTCTCCACTATTCCCAACACAAACTCGGAAGAGAGGATCTCTACCTCTCTAAGAAAGGACAGTGCAGCCAGTGCCACAGGAACCCTGGAACAATCTGCTGATAAAGCTACGACTTTCAAAAATATTTAATATTTTATTTTTATAGCAAATTATAACACACTATGGGTAGAGATTACACTGGTTATAATACAAACATATAAGTTAACTATTGCTACTGGGTTATAACAGCATTAGAATAAACTCAAGAAGTAGGGACAAATTGGGTAACCTAAGGCATGACAAGGTTCCCAAGAGTCCCAAGGTTCCCAAGGTCCCAAGAGTCTGTCCCATAGACGACAAGATGGGAGGAAAGAAGCAGCTCTAATCCACCTCCTCGATGGTGGGCCCAGAACCAGAGCCAGAGCCAGACCCCCCGGGGCCGCCCGCACCCTGCTGGTGAAGCCCGCTGAGAATGGGGCTACACACCTGCTCCAGCTCCTTCCTCTTGTGCTCCAACTCGTCCTTGTCGGCCAGGGTGTTGGCGTCCAGCCAGGAGAGCACCTCGTGGCACTTGTCCAGCACCTTGCTCTTGTCGGCCTGGGCGATCTTGCCCTGCAGGCCCGGCTCATCCACGGCGCTCTTCACCTGGAAGGCATAGGACTCCAGCGCGTTCCTGGCGGCCACGCGCTCGCGCTGCACCTGGTCCTCGGCCTTGTACCTCTCGGCCTCCTGCACCATGCGCTCGATGTCGTCCTTGCTGAGGCGGCCCTTGTCGTTGGTGATGGTGATGGTGTTGGCCTTGCCGGTGCTCTTGTCGGTGGCCGTGACGTGCAGGATGCCGTTGGCGTCGATGTCGAAGGTCACCTCGATCTGGGGCACACCGCGTGGCGCCGGCGGGATGCCGCTGAGCTCGAAGCGCCCCAGCAGGTTGTTGTCCCGCGTCATGGCCCTCTCGCCCTCGAACACCTGGATCAGCACCCCGGGCTGGTTGTCCGAGTAGGTGGTGAAGATCTGCGTCTGCTTGGTGGGGATGGTGGAGTTGCGCTTGATGAGCGGCGTCATCACGCCGCCCGCCGTCTCCAGCCCCAGCGACAGCGGCGCCACGTCCAGCAGCAGCAGGTCCTGCACCTTCTCCGACTTGTCGCCCATCAGGATGGCCGCCTGCACGGCCGCCCCGTAGGCCACCGCCTCGTCGGGGTTGATGCTCTTGTTGAGGTCGCGCCCGTGGAAGAAGTCCTGCAGCAGCTTCTGCACCTTGGGGATACGCGTGGAGCCGCCCACCAGCACCACGTCGTGGATCTGCGCCTTGTCCAGCTTGGCGTCGCGCAGCGCCTTCTCCACGGGCTCCAGCGTGCCGCGGAACAGGTCGGCGCACAGCTCCTCGAAGCGCGCCCGCGTCACCGACGTGTAGAAGTCGATGCCCTCGAACAGCGAGTCGATCTCCAGGCTGGCCTGCGTGCTGGACGACAGGGTCCTCTTGGCCCTCTCGCAGGCCGTGCGCAGCCGCCGCAGGGCGCGCTTGTTCTGGCTCAAGTCCTTCTTGTGCTTCCTCTTGAACTCCTCCACCAGGTGGCTCACCAGCCGGTTGTCGAAGTCCTCGCCGCCCAGGTGCGTGTCGCCCGCCGTGGCCTTCACCTCGAAGATGCCATCGTCGATGGTCAGGACCGACACGTCGAACGTGCCGCCGCCCAGGTCGAAGATGAGCACGTTGCGCTCGCCGCCGCGCCCGCCGCCGCGCCCGCCGGTGCGGTCCAGCCCATAGGCGATGGCGGCCGCCGTGGGCTCGTTGATGATCCGCAGCACGTTGAGCCCCGCGATCACGCCCGCGTCCTTGGTGGCCTGCCGCTGCGAGTCGTTAAAGTAGGCGGGCACCGTGATCACCGCGTTGCTCACCGGGTGCCCCAGGTAGGCCTCGGCCGTCTCCTTCATCTTGGTCAGCACCATGGACGAGATCTCCTCCGGGAAGAACGTCTTGGTCTCGCCCTTGTAGCTCACGCGCACCTTGGGCTTGTCGCCCTCGCCGATCACCTGGAAGGGCCAGTGCTTCATGTCGGCCTGCACCACCGCGTCGGCGAACTTGCGGCCGATCAGCCGCTTGGCGTCGAACACCGTGTTCTGCGGGTTCAGCGCCACCTGGTTCTTGGCGGCGTCTCCGATCAGCCGCTCGGTGTCGGTGAAGGCCACGTAGCTGGGGGTGGTGCGGTTGCCCTGGTCGTTGGCGATGATCTCCACCTTGCCGTGCTGGAACACCCCCACGCACGAGTAGGTGGTGCCCAGGTCGATGCCGATCGCCGTGCTCTGCGCCATCTCGGGGGGGGCTGCGCGCTCAGGCTCTGCTTCGAGTCGGTGCGCGGGATGCTCTTGGGTTGGGACCGGATCTGCGCGGGATGCTCCGCTTCGGTTTGGGACTGGATCGAGTGAGGACGCGGCTCTTGGCTCTGCTTCGGAATAGCGTCGGGAAAAGCTGCTCCCAGTGGCTGGCTGGAGCTCGCAATGGGTAGCCGAACGCCAGCTCTGGTTTTATGTCCCGGAGGAGCCCCGCCTGCTCCCTCCTAGGCCAATCCGGGATTCTGGTGAGTCAGTCGGGCCTGGAATCTTCCAGGGGGTTCCCCCGGGCCGAACTCTCCAGAGGCCTCTAGAGTTCTCTGGAAACAAGAGATCCCGTAGTAGGGGGTGTGGCGGTGGGAGGAGCGGAGGGGTGTGGCGAGAAGGGTTTGTTTCCCTTCAGGCAAATGATTGGTTCTGCCCCATAGTTTTGAGAGGAAAGGTCTGGCTAGGGTTCAGGGGTACGGGGATTAGCTGGGATCTGTACGGGGGTGGGCTGGTCGGATCGGGGGAAGAACCCTCGGGTGGGGTCGCGGGGGACCCACCGGTTCAGGGCGTGTCTGGTGACACCGCCCCCTTTCTTCGCGTTACAATGGCCCGCGGTCCCTGACCTCACGGGCTAATTTAGGATTCAGTGAACCAAGACTGGAGCCCACTCAAAGTTGGCAGGGCAGGGCGGGGTGGGGGGTGGGGGAACACCGGCTGAGCAGTTTGGTCGTTTCGGTGGTTCTGTAACCCCAAGGTTTCCAAACTGGAGCGCAGGCGGCGTGAAAACAGGTGAGTGGCGGGTACGCTGATTGAAATGGAATCGGTATCTAGAAATATGACCCAGTATGTCCTTTTTGGGAAAATGCCGGAAACTTCCCTTTGTTTTAATTTTGATGTAGGAGTAGTGTCTAGCCAAGGTAAAGGGAGCCAGGAAAACCGTGTGGACATAGTTTAGGAACTGAGGTAGGGGCGCAGGGGAGAGCTTAAGACCTTTCTTCGCTATGCTGTTGGAAGGACAAAGCCCAGTGCCCAATCTCGGTGGCTAATGCCTGAAATTCTAGTTATTCAGGGGCTAAGATCTGAGGATGTCATTTCAAAGCCATCTCAGGGACTGAAATTCCCCTGGGACTCTTACCTCTAATTAAACACCAGAAAAGCTTGAGATTCGAGCTGTGGCTCAAGTGGTATAGACTAGCCATGAGCACAAAAGCTCACGGGCAACACCCAGGCCCTGAGTTCAAGCTCCAGGACTGACACACACACACACACAGACACACAGACACACACACACACACACAAATAGATGGGTCTGGTGGCCCAACTGATGGGAAATTTCCGTTTTGTTTTTTGCCAACTCAGGGCACTGTTTCTGAGCTTCTCTTGCTCAAGGCTAGCACTCTACCACGTGAGCCACAGTGCCACTTCGGCTTTTTCTGTGTATGTGGTACTGAGGTCTACCACTAAGCCCCCCCCCCACACATATAATATATATATATATATATATATATATATATATTATATGTGTGTGTGTGTGTGTGTATTCCCAATGTTGCTCCCACAGCCCACAGAGCTCCCTCCCCCTCCCCTTATCTGAAACTCTTCCTGGAACAGTTCTTGGGAAAATCCTTATTACCCCCTCCCCCCCCACCCACACATTCTCTAAATTTAAGCCTTTCTTTTCAGCCTCAGTAGATGGCAATATGGCCTTTTGATCTGAATCCTAAATGTTCCTTATAATGTCTGTGACTGCTACTATTGACGCTAACTCCACATGTTTTCTTGACAAATTGTACTGAAGCTTCAGACCCCCTTCCTTCCCAGTTCTTTGTTTCTCCTGTGCTGCTCAGTGTTACATTGAAGTCCTTCTGCAGCAATTATTAAAGCTTGTTCTGGTCTGCTGAGGTCTCTACCTTCTTTCTCTCCTTTGGTCTGCTAAATCTTTCCTAACAGACATGACTCCATTTCCTAACAGCTACATAATGAATCCAAGATCAAATTAACCTTCTTCTTCTTCTTTTTTTTTTTTTTTGGGTCCGGTTGTGGGGCTTGAACTCTGGGCCTGGGCGCTGTCCCTCAGCTCTTCAGCTCAAGGCTAGTGCTTTACCACTTGCACCACAGCGCCACTTCTGGCTTTTTTCTTTTTCTTTGTTTTTTGCTTATGTGGTGCTGAGGAATGGAACCCAGGGCCTCAGGCATGCAAGGCAAGCGCTCTACCACTGAGCCACCTTCCCAGCCCCCAAATTAACCTTCTTAAAGAGATCTTGTCTTCCCTTTATGGGAGCTCTCTCTGATCTTCTTTTGCTCAAGGCAAACCCTCTACTGCAACAGCACTACTTCTGGTGGGTTTTTTGTTTGTTTTTGTTTTTGTTTGTAGTTTATTGGAGATGAGTTTCACAGACTTGCCTTCCCAGGCTGGCTTTGAACTGTGATCCTCAGATCTCAGCCTCCTGAGTAGCTGTGATTACAGGAGCAAGCCACTTGCCTGGCTTTGTCTTTTTCTCTTCCTTTCCCTCCCTCCCTCCCTCCTTCCTACCTTCCTTCCTTCCTTCTTCCCTCCCCCCCCTCTTTCTCTGTGCCAGACCTAGGCTTGAACTCAGATCCTTGTTTGTCTACTACTTGACCTACCTCCTGTTCTACCTTTTTAATAGTTAATTGGAGATAAGCATTTCCCTGACTTGTTTCCCAGGCTGGGTCCAATCCTCAGAACTCAGCCTCATGTGTAGTTAGGATTATAATGAGCCATGGGCAACTGTTTTCAAATGCTTGCACAGCATAAATGAATAAATAAATAAATAAATTTAAAAGGAAAAGAAATCTTGTGTTTAATTGGGTTGCTAGCAATCATCTTCAGAGTGGATTGAATTATATCCTATGGATTCATACAAGGAGAGCAAGGAAGGAAGGCAGAAAAACACAAGTGGAAGTTAATGTGGTCCATAACACAAACTAATCTTAGCAGGAGACAAGTATGATACCACAAAAGATAAAATACAGACACAGAAACAGGACAGTTAACCCAGCACTGGTGGCTCACACCTGTAATTCCAGCTACTCAGGAGGCTGAGATCTGAGGATCATAGTTCAAAGACAGCCCTGGCAGGAAAGTCTGTGAGATTCTTATCTCCAAATAAATCACAGAAAAGCTGGAAGTGGGGCTGTGGCTCGAGTGGTACAGTGCTAGCCTTGAGCAAAAGAAGCTCAGGGACAGTGCCCAAGCCCACAGTTCAAGCCCCAAGACCAACCAAAAAAAAAAAAGAAAGAAATTGAGAATATATACCAAGTTTCCTTCTATCTCCTTTGAGTAGCTGAGAGTACTGGTGTCAATGCAGTGTAACAATCACTTTGCCATAAAAGAAAAATCTCACTGTATTTGTACACCCACATTATTGGTTTCATTTCCAATACCTGAAAGATGGACACAATCTGAATGTCCATGCAGAGATGAATTTATAATAAAAAACTATACGGTAGTGGTTTGAAGCCTGGTTTGAAGCCATTCCTGGTAGGAAGTCCATACAACCTTCATCTCTAATTAACCACCAAAGAGCCTGATGGAGAGCTTGGTTCAAGTGGTAAAGCACCAGCTTTGAGTAAAAAAGTTCAAGGACAGTGCGCAGGCCTTGAGTTCAAGCCCTATGACCACCCCCCCCTCACACACACACACACACACACACACACACACACACAAGCACAGACACACATATACACAAAAACCCAGTGTTGGTGGCTCAGGCCTGTAGTCTTAGCTACCTAGGAGGCTGAGAACTGAGGATCACTGTTGGAACCAGCTGGGGCAGGAAAATCCGTGAGACTTTTATCTCTAACCACAAGAAAATCAAGTGGATCTGTGACTCAAAATGATAGAGTGCTAGCCATGAGCAAAAAAGCTCAGGGACAGTTTCCAGGCCCCAAGTTCAAGTCCCAGGACCATCACCACTACCACCACCACCAACAACAACAAAAAAACCCAAACCCCAAAAAGATGGTCTGAACATTATGCAGCCTTAGCACTGAAGTTCCAGCCTGGTTAGTGGCTCATGCCTGGAATCCTAACTACTCATAAACAAATCTTGCACAATTCAAAGCCAGCCTGGGCAGAAAAAATCCTCAGGGCTTCATCTTCAACTGACCAGCAAAATATTGGACTAGAGGCATGGCTCAAGTGGTAGAGTGCCAAGTATGAACAATGAGAGTGTGAGGCCCCTTACTTCAAGTCACAATATTAGCACATGTGTGTGTGCGTGCACACATGTGCACGCACGCAGGTGCGTGCGCGCGCACACACACATACACACACACACAAAGGGAATGGATATTCCAATATATGTTATAGTATGGCTACATGAATGAAAATTGAGGACATTTATTCAAAGTAAAATAAGCCAGACCACAAAAGCACACATAAAATTCCACTTTTATGAGTAATCAAATCCATAGATTTGTCTCAAAAGCAAAATTCTTTTTAATTAATGGTGAAGAAAGGGATTCTGTTGGAGAAAGGGGGTAAGACATGCTGTAATGCTAGCCACTTGACAGGCTGAAGCAAGAGGACCCCCAGTTAGAACCCAACAACCCAGCCTGGATAACATATCAAGATCCTGTCTAAAAAATTCCTTTGACATAGTTCTGCAACTTCTAATCAATTAGGCTGAGATAACCATTTATTTAGCACATTCATTCTTGTCTATGGGGCCACGTTTGGTTGAACAGAAAGCAAGTCTAGCCATGGAAAATCCCACAGTTGCTTTGTGCTGCCACTTAGCCTGTCCAACTGCATGGCATCAGTGGACATTACAGTAATATAAAGGAAACACAATAGCAACCATGGTTTGTCTTTTTTTTGGGGGGGGGGTCGGTCGTGGGGCTTGAATTCTGGACTTGGGCGCTGTCCCTCAGCTCTTCAGCTCCAGGCAAGCACTCTACCGCTTGAGCCACAGCGCCACCTCCGGTTTTCTAGTGGTTTATTGCAGATGAGAGTCTCACAGACTTTCCTTTCCCTGGCTGGCTTTGAACCGTGATCCTCAGATCTCAGCCTCCTGGGTAGCTAGGATTACAGATGTGAGCCACCGGCACCTGGCTAACTGCGGTTTATCTTGAAGTAAACTTCTATACTTACATCTGGAGAACTACATACGTGTCTTAGGTTTTACACTGTGGGAAAACACAAACTACAATAAAAGCAAATCAATTATAAAGGTAATTTCAGGGAATAAGGACTATTACGTTGGCTGGGAGGAGGTATTTGACAGTATTTATTTTGGTGATTTTTCTAGTTTGGCAAACTAGAATGTCTAAGCTATTTATCAGATAGAGGTTAAAGTTGTTATGACTTCTTATGCAACAATCTTTAACCTTTCTCTGTAAGAGGTGCCAAAATATGGATCTCTAGATGAAGCTCAGAAATTAAGTATAAAGAAAACATTTGGGGGCTGGGAAGGTGGCTCAGCGGTAGAGTGCTTGCCTTGCATGCATGAGGCCTTGGGTTTGATTCCTCAGCACCACATAAGCAGAAAAAGCCGAAAATGGTGCTTCAGCCTTGAGCTGAAGAGCTGAGGGACAGTGCCCAGGCTTCAAGCCCCACAACTGGCAATAAATAAATAAATAAAAACAAATGCAAAACCAGGTGCTAATGGCTCATGCCTGTAATCTTAGGTACTCAGGAGGCTGAGATCTGAAGATCATAGTTCAAAGCCAGTGCAGGCCGGAAAGTCTGTGAGACTCTTATCTCCAATTAACCTCCAGAAAACTGAAGTGGTGCTGTGGCTCAAGTAGTAGAGTGTTCATCTTGAATTGTAGAGCTTAGGAACAGCGCCCAGGCCCAGAGTTCAAACCCCACCATGAAAAAAGAAAAGAAAAGAAAACATTTGCAATGGCTCACACCTGTAATCTTACCTACTCAGGAGGCTGAGATCTGAGGCTCATGGTTTGAAGTCAGCACAGACAGAAAAGTCTGTGAGCTGTAAGACATTAAAACAACAACTTGAATTCAGGGTTTTGACACTGAGCTTTTTTTGTTCAAGGCTAGTGCTCTACCACTTGAGTCACAGCTCCACTTCCCACTTTTTTTGTCAGTATTTTGGCTTAAAATCAGGGCCTGGGTGCTGCTCATGAACTTTTCTATTCAAGGTTAATGCTCTACTACTTTGAGTCACAGCTCACTTTTGGTTTTCTGGTGGATAATTGGAGATAAAAGTCTCATGGACTTTCCTGCCCAGGCTGGCTTCAAACTGTGATCCTTAGATCTCAGCCTCCTGAGTACCTAAGATTACAGGCATACTCGAATCACTTCCTACTTTTTTGATGGTTAATTGAAGATAGGAGTCTCATGGTCTTTCCTCACCAGGCTGGCTTCAAATCTTGGTTCAGAGATCTCAACTTTCTGAGTAGCTTGGATTGTGTGAGTCACCTGGACCCAGCAGTGAGACTCTTACCTCTGTTTAACCAGCAAAAAGCCAAAAGTGGAGATGGGAGATGTGGCTTAAGTGGTAGCCATGAGTTAAAGAGCCAAACAAAAGTCAAACAAGACAAACAAGCCCTGAGTTCAATTCCCAGTACCAGCAAAAAAAAACAAGAAAAAAGAAAAAAGGAAAGAGAGAGAGAAAGAGAAAGAGAGAGAGAGAAAGACAGAAAAAAGAACACATCTACAGGTTCTCCGCTTCGGGCATTTTCCCCTCTTATAAGTGCTAGTGAGTCTTAGATATGTTTATTTTTTTATTTTTTTTTAATTTTATTTGTGAAGATACTGTACAGAGGGGTTACAATTACATGGGCAGGATAATGCGTACATTTCTTACCAAGCATTGCAGCCTCCTCCTTTTGTTTACCCTTCACATCCCTTCCCAGCCTCCCCCCTCCCCCCCAGATATGTTTATTATTCTTATACTTGTGTTTTTTTTTACAAAAACAGAATAATCAATAGGTAGCTTATAATAAAAACAATTTGCTACCTAGTAAATAAAATTAAAGAAGTCCTCTGCAAAATTATGTCACTTTTTGTCTACAGGCCTAGGAAAACCATGGCTGCTGCTAAGGGTACAGCCATCGGCATCGACCTGGGTACCACCTATTCCTGTGTGGGGGTGTTCCAGCATGGCAAGGTGGAGATCATCGCCAACGACCAGGGCAACCGCACCACCCCCAGCTACGTGGCCTTCACCGACACCGAGCGGCTCATTGGAGATGCGGCTAAGAACCAGGTAGCCATGAACCCGCAGAATACTGTCTTTGATGCCAAACGTCTGATTGGCAGAAAATTTAACGATCCTGTTGTACAGTCAGATATGAAACTTTGGCCATTTCAAGTGATCAATGAAGGAGGGAAGCCCAAAGTGATGGTGTCTTATAAAGGGGAGAAGAAAGCTTTCTACCCTGAGGAGATCTCTTCAATGGTACTGACCAAGATGAAAGAGACTGCAGAGGCTTTTTTGGGCCACACTGTCACCAATGCCGTGATCACCGTGCCAGCCTATTTCAATGACTCTCAACGCCAGGCCACCAAGGATGCAGGTGTGATCGCAGGCCTCAATGTGCTAAGAATCATCAATGAACCCACTGCAGCTGCCATTGCCTATGGTTTAGATAAAGGTGGACAGGGGGAGCGACATGTCCTCATCTTTGATCTGGGTGGAGGCACCTTTGATGTATCCATCCTGACTATAGACGATGGGATTTTTGAGGTAAAGGCTACAGCTGGGGACACCCACTTGGGTGGGGAGGACTTTGATAACAGACTTGTGAGCCACTTTGTGGAGGAATTTAAGAGGAAGCATAAGAAGGACATCAGCCAGAACAAGCGGGCTGTGAGGCGGCTGCGCACTGCCTGTGAGAGGGCCAAGAGGACTCTGTCATCCAGCACCCAGGCCAACCTGGAAATTGACTCACTTTATGAAGGCATTGACTTCTACACATCCATCACTAGGGCTCGTTTTGAAGAGTTGTGTGCAGATTTGTTTAGGGGTACCCTGGAGCCTGTGGAAAAATCTCTTCGGGATGCCAAGATGGATAAGTCTAAAATCCACGATATTGTTTTAGTAGGGGGCTCCACCCGCATCCCGAAGGTACAGAGACTACTTCAGGAGTATTTTAATGGCCGTGATCTCAACAAGAGTATCAACCCGGATGAAGCAGTAGCCTATGGAGCTGCAGTCCAGGCAGCTATTTTGATGGGTGACAAGTCTGAGAAGGTGCAGGATCTGCTTTTGCTGGACGTAGCTCCCCTCTCCCTGGGATTGGAGACAGCTGGGGGTGTGATGACTATCTTGATCAAGCGCAACTCCACCATCCCCACTAAACAGACTCAGATCTTCACCACATACTCAGACAACCAGCCTGGGGTATTGATCCAGGTATATGAGGGCGAGAGAGCGATGACAAGGGACAACAACCTGTTGGGACGCTTTGACCTGACTGGAATACCTCCTGCACCCAGGGGAGTTCCTCAGATCGAGGTGACGTTTGACATCGATGCCAATGGTATTCTCAATGTCACAGCCATGGACAAGAGCACCGGGAAGGCTAACAAGATCACCATTACCAATGACAAGGGCCGCCTGAGCAAGGAGGAGATTGAACGTATGGTTCTGGATGCAGAAAAATATAAAGCTGAAGATGAGATCCAAAGGGACAAAATCGCTGCAAAAAATGCCTTAGAATCCTATGCTTTCAACATGAAGAGTGCTGTGAGTGACGAAGGTTTGAAGGGAAAGATTAGTGATTCTGATAAAAAGAAAATACTGGAAAAATGCAATGAGGTCCTTTCCTGGCTGGAAGCCAATCAACTAGCTGAGAAAGATGAATTTGATCATAAGAGAAAGGAATTGGAGCAGTTGTGTAACCCCATCATCACAAAACTCTACCAGGGAGGATGCACTGGACCTACCTGTGGGACAGGGTATACACCTGGAAGGGCTGCTTCTGGCCCTACCATTGAAGAAGTAGATTAACCTTGTCTGGAACTGGAGAATGCTAGGGTGTCTCGAAGTGAAATTTATACCCTCATCTTCAGACATTGTTATGGTTCTTCAATTGACTGAACTTCAATTACCATCCCTTTTGAGTTTTGATGGAGGAGTTTCATATACCATCTTCTCATATGCCAATATCTGTGACTGTGACTCTGAAATGAACTTTTAGAAAAACTAGGCATCTCTTTGAACCACTTGAAGAATTTGAATGTCTGTTATTTATTTCCAGCCACCCCGACTTTCTCCTTGCTGTGAGGATGGTTATTTGTCACTCAGTAAATGTGTTCCCAAAGGAAATTACTTCTGGTATCTTTAGGCTATGAGTATACCTTGGAAAGTAAGGAGACAGAGAATTCATAGACAGCATGTGTTCTCTGTGAGCTCACTGGGAATTATTAAACTGGTAAGGGCAAAGTACTTGGAGTTTCATGAGCTTGTTGTTTCAAACAAAATAATATTTGCTCCTCAGGCATCTTTAGTCCAAATGGAATGGTTGCTAACTATGATTACTGCTAATATACATTATAGGCTGATCCAAGTACTTTGGGTTTAGCTGGGGGATGGGAGCAAGTGCTGCTTGTCCTGTTTTTTATAGATGGGATCTGAGAGTAGATACTGTGGATCCACTGTCTATGCACTCAAGAATCCATTATTATAGGGGCTGGGAAGGTGGCTCAGTGGTAGAGTGCTTGCCTTGCATGCATGGGGCCCTGGGTTCGATTCCTCAGCACCACATAAGCAGAAAAAGCTGTAGAGCACCAGCCTTGAGCTGAAGAGCTGAGGGACATTGCCCAGGCCCAGAGTTCAGGCACCATGACTGGCAAAAAAAAAAAAAAAAGAATCCATTATTATATAGTTCACATGCAGAAAGTATTTAATCCATTATTATATAGTTCACATGCAGAAAGTATTTTTTTCTACAAATTCAAACAAACTCCTGAGAAATGAGTACTTTTGGCAAGATGAGAAATGAGTGACATAGGTCTGTTTCTATATATTTGCAAATGTTCTACCACTAAGCTACATCTCCAGCTCCCAGCAAAAGCAGTTTTTAAATATCTGTTACAATTTCACCTATTTTTCAAAGACTGAGGAACATGAGTTTGGAAGTGAATGCAACTGCATATTTTTCAGCTTTCTGAAAAGGGGTAAGATTTGGAAGTGAAATATTAGGATGGGTTATTGCTATCCCTGATGCACAGACTATTTTAGTTTTCATCCTTTTTACAAAAGTAGGCTGGGGATATGGGTGTGTAGCTTAGCAAATTTGCTTAGCATGGATAAGGCCTTGGCTTCAGTTTCTAGAACCAGAACAAAAACACAACAGAAGCTGGGAGAATACTGAGAACCTCTGACAAAAATTTGGAGGACCCTACCTCAATTTCCCGTGTGTGTCCGACCATACTGGGGCTTGAACTCAGGGCTAGGGCACTGAGCTTTTACAGCTCATGACTGGAGCTCTCCACTTTAGCCCCAGCTCCACTTCCAGCTTTTCAGTAATTGAAGATAGTTTCACCGGCTTTCCTGCCTAGGCTGGCTTCAAATCGTAATCCTCAGTTCTCAGCCTCCTGAGTAGTTACGATTACAGGTGTGAGCCATTGGTATGTGACTTCCCAACACATTTTAATTTTATTTTTTGCTAGTCCTGGGGCTTGAACTCAGTGCCTGGGCACTGTCCCTGAGCTTCTTTTGCTCAAAGCTAGGGCTCTACCACTTGAGCCACGGCTCCACTTCTGGCTTTTTCTGTGTATGTGGTGCGGAGGAATCGAACCCAGGGTTTTGTGCATGCTAGGCGAGCACTCTACCACTGAGCCACGTTCCCAGACCTTTCCCAACACATTTTAGAGTACAGTCCTTACGAGCTTTTCACAAACGTGAAAGGGAGCGAGTGAGGTGTTGCTAGCAAATCCCACTGCGCAAGGCACAATGAAAATACAAACCTCCGAGCAGAGGCGCTCTGGCTCGCGCGTGCGCAGCGAGTCCTTACCGCCACCCCCGGAAGTCCGAAGACAGGAAGCTCCGCCCCTTCCCCGGGCTCCACCGGCCATTCGGCTCTATTCTCCCGGCCTACAAATCTTGGCGCGCTCTCCGTCATTACTCGGAGTTTTCCGTGGTTCTCCCTTTGCGCCTGCGTAATCCCGCCCCGCCCCACGCGCGGGCTCCTGCGCGGGTTGCCAGCCGGTGTCCGGCCCGTGGCGCTCAGATCTCTTCTTCCCGGTCCGGCCCACAGCGCGCGGCGCCAGCACCATGGTGGGTACGGTGACGTCACGCGGGAGCGCCGGTCGGGGCTCGGGCGGTTCGGACTGTTAGCGGCGGGCCCGGAGAGTGATTTTGTCCCTTTGGGCTGGAGTTCTTTGAACACGCTTCTGGAAGCAGCTGGCTTTGTTTTTTGAATCCCCTAACAGGGAAAAACAAAAAAAAATCCGAAAGTCTGTGGGGACCGCAGGAGATGGGAAAGCCAGCCCCGGAGGAGCGTTTCCCTGGGGGAGGCCAGGCTTCGCCGGTGCTCCTGGGACCCCTGCAATTCACTGCCAGCATGGGGAGGGACCCGGGAGGACCATGGTGGAGAGATCCGGCCCGGGGTCTCAGGGGTGCAGGGTAGTGTCTCAGGAGCTTTAAATGAGCAGCTCCGTAAGGTGTGCAGACTCCTATGCGCCTCAGCCTCATCTTTATTAACCGAGCCTTTGCTGGGAAATTTTGGGGTGTGTGTGTGTGTGTGTGTGTTTGTGTGTATATGTATACACGCTGGGTCTGAGGTTTGAACTCAGCCTGGGCACTGTCCCTGAGGTTTTTTTTTTGCTCAAGGCTAGCTTCGAACTGAAACCCTCAGATCTCAGCCTCCTTTCGTCCAGCTGCTGGAAAGTTTGGAGAACTACCTGAGATGTAGTGGGGGATGCACGTAGCAGTATTTGAAAATGTTGGCAGGGGAACACTCCTCCCTACCATGTCCTCTTCCAAGTAATCATTTCCCCACTTTGCCCACTAGCTCTTCTACTCGTTTTTCAAGTCCTTGGTGGGCAAGGATGTGGTCGTGGAGCTCAAGAATGACCTGAGGTAGGTACTAAGGAGTCTGTGGAGTATGGGTGTGTCCAGTATCCTGGAATTGGCATTTAATTTGACAAATATTGGAAGGCTTTGTAAGGTGGGAGAAATTTTTTTCTGAGTAGGTTTATTTTTGTCTGTTTTGTTTTTGTCGGTCGTGGGGCTTGAACTCTGGGCCTGAGTGCTGCCCCTCAGCTCTTCAGCTCAAGGCAAGTGCCCTACCACTTGAGCCACAGTGCCACTTCCGGTTGTTCTGGTGGTTTACTGGAGATAAGAGTCTCACAGACTTTCTGGTCTGGGCTGGCTTTGAACTCTGATCCTCAGATCTCAGCCTCCTGAATAGGATTACAGGCTTGAGCCACTGGCGCCTGGCCTTTAATAGGTTTATTTGTAATAATCAGAAACAAATATCCATTCATTATTAACTTATAATGGGGGGCTGAAAATGTAGCTTAATGGTAGAGTGCTTGCCTAGCATGCATGAAGCCCTTGGTTCGATTCCTTAGGTCCACATAAAAAAAGCCAGAAGTAGCGCTGTGGCTCAAATGGTAAGGTGCTAGCCTTGAACAAAAGAAACTCAGGTAGAATGCCGAGGTCCTGAGTTCAAATCCCAGGACTGGCCAAAGTAGTAGTAATAATAATAATAAATAAAGATAATGGGTTATTCAGTCACTGAAGGGCTCATGCCTATAATCCTAGCTACTCAGAAGGCTGAGAACTGAGTAGTATGGTTTGAAATTGGCCTGAAACTCTTGTCTCCAAATAACCAACAAAAAGCCAGAAGTATACATATGGTAAGTGGTAGAGCACCAGACTTGAGTGAAAAGTAAGCTAAGCAAGAACTCTATTGGATCATGGCTCCTAATCATTCTGGACTTGGATTAAGTACTGTAACTTTGGGAGACAACCTAGTTCTTCTAGTCATATTGATCTTCCTATCACAGTCTGTTTTCTTTTTTTTTGTCTGTTGTGGGGCTTGAACTCTGGGCGTGAACACTCTTCAGCTCAAGGCGAGCACTCTACTGCTAGAGCCACAGCACCACTTCCAGTTTTCTAGTGGTTTGTTAGAGATGAGTCTCACGGACTTTCCTTGCCCAGGCTGGCTTTGAACCGTGATTCTCAGATCTCAGCCTCCTGAGTAGCTAGGATTACAGGCGTGAGTCACCAGCGCCCAGCCACAGTCTTTTCTTTTGGGATGCTTTACAAATTGTCATTTCAGAGAAATGTATTTTCTTCTTATAATAGAACCAGGACAGTGTATAAGTGCATAGCTATACCTATTGTCTAATATAGGATGGGTATACAGTAAGGGTATAAAGAAAAATAAATTATGAAGATATCCTACCCACTAGACATTGCTCTGAATACATTTTTTACCAAATTCACCCTATGTGACATTAGACATTATATTACTGCTATTTAACGCAAGAGAGTTTTTTTTTTTTTTTCCTGGTCCTGGGGCTTGAACTCAGGGCCTGGACATTCTCCCTGAGCTGCTTTTGCTCAAGGCTCTACCATTTGAGCCACAGCGCCACTTCTTGCTTTTTTGTGGTTAACTGGAGATGAGTATCATGGGGCGGGGGGAGTATGGGAAGGGATGGGAAGGGGAAACAAAGGCAACAATGCTTGTTGCCCATGTAATTGTAATGGTTCGGTATTTTCACAATAAAAAAATAAAAATAGAGAAAAAAAGAGTATCATGGATTTTCCTGAACATTAATCCTAAGATCTCAATCTCAGTTACCTGGTGGTCAGGCTTAAAAAAAAGATCCACGAGGCGCTTGTGGCCCATACCTATAATCCTGAAGTTGAGATCTGAGGATCATGGTTTGAAGGCAGCCTGGGCAGGAAAGTCCATGAGACCCTTATCTGTAATCACAGAAAAAGCCAGAAGTGGCACCGTGGCTTAAGTGGTAGAGTGCTAGTCTTGATCAAAAGGAGCTGGCCCAAAATAGCCAGGACTGGCTGAAGATAAGAGTCTCATGGAATTTCCTGCCTGGGCTGGCTCTGAACTTCGATCTTCATATCTCAGCCTCCTGAGTAGATAGGATTACAGGCTTGAGCCACCAGCATCTGGCTCAGTTTCCTGGGAACAAACACAACTAGGCAAATGCTCTACCACTAAACTACACTCTTAGCCCTAATTGAAAGTTTTTTTCAGGAGTGTTAGGGTGGCTGGGCTTCAGCTTAAGACTTCTGGCTTGTTAATCAGGTGCTGTACTACTGGGAGTTACTCCTCCAGCCCCTGAAATTTTTTTGTTAGGTGATACTGTCCCTTAGCTTTTTTGCTCAAGGCTGGTGGTCTATACTTGAAACAAAGCTTCACTTCCAGCTTGTTGATAAAAGTCTCATGAACTTTCCTGTCCAGGGTGGCTTTGACCTATGATCCTAAGATCTCAGCCACCTGAATAGCTGAGATTATAGGTGTGAGCCACTGGTGCCTGCTTTGTTTTTTGTTTTTGTTTTTGTTTAATGCCAGAAAGGAAAAGAATGACAAGAGCAGTTATTTTATGGAAAAACGATTAGTAACCTTTAGCATATTCCAAGTACATATACTGTGTTACACTGCTTTTGAGGGGGAAATCATGAAATCTTTTGTTTTTGTTTTTGGGTCTGGTCGTGGGGCCTGAACTCTGGGCCTGGACGCTGTCCATCATCAGCTCTTCAGCTCAAGGCTGGCGCTCTACAACTTGAGCCACAGAGCCACTTCTGGCTTTTTTTCTTTTTGCGTATGTGGTGCTGAGGAATCGAACCCAGGGCCTCATGCATGCAAGGCAAGCACTCTACCGCCGAGCCACCTTCCCAGCCCGAGAAAGTGTTTGACAGCCATTGTTCTAAAGAATTAGAACCCAGTGAGGACATGGTTATAGTAGGAGGCTGGCTTGGATTGAGATGTGAAGTATCAAACCTTGTTTCATAGAAGTCTAACTAGAAAAGAAATTGTAGTAATGCTTAAGTTAGCAGAACTGTGGGGGTTCATGGAGCACAAGGAGTAAAATAAAACTCATAGGGTTTCAGATAGTAAGACTTGAAAATGTTAAAGCCAGAGGCTGGGAAGGAGGCTCAGTGGTAGAGTACTTGCCATATGTGTATGAGGCCCTGGGTTTGATTCTTCAGCACCACAAAAACAGAAAAAAGCCAGAAGTGGTGCTGTGGCTCAAGTGGTAGAGCGCTAGCCTTGAGCTGAAGAGCTGAGGGACAGCACCCAGGCCCAGAGTTCAGCCATTGACAAGATGTAAAATAAATTGGGAGACAGCATGGCTTTGAGCACTGTTACTGATATAGTGTTCCTCATTAACATTTTGGAGAGAGGAAATGGCTTGTGTCTATATCATTAAAAATAATGCTAGAAGGGATGGGATGTAGCTCAGCGGCAAAGCTCTTACCTAGCAAGTGCAACGTCCTGGGTTCGATCCCCAGTACCAAAAAAAGAAAAGACAAAAAAAATA
>NW_012267418.1:1293431-1295274 GCF_000151885.1 Dipodomys ordii
TGACTGTCCCAACCACATTCTTTATTTTAGCTAGAAATCACTTCTATGTTGATTATAGTATAAATTAATTTAGTTCTTCCCTCTCTTTGCCTTTGACAGCATCTGTGGAACCCTCCATTCTGTGGATCAGGTGAGAAATACCAAGGACTCAAGAGTTTAGGGGAGTGGAGAGAGCTTAAGGATTGGATACTGATATCTTGTCTCTAGGGCTAATAATAATGTTTATTTTCCTTTCTTAGTATCTCAACATCAAACTAACTGACATCAGTGTGACAGATCCTGAGAAATATCCTCACATGGTGAGTTGGGGTGGTGCAGAAAAGCAGGAAGCCTGCAACTGGAGTGGTCAGAGGACATTTGTGTTTGTGTGTGATGTGTGAGTGTGTGTGTGTGTGGGGTGTGTGTGTGTGTGTGTTTGCATGGGTGTTTGCTAGTCCTGGAGCTTGACCTAAGGGCCTGGGCACTGTCTCTAAGCTTTTTTGGCTCAAGGTGCTCTACCATTTGAGCCACAGTGCCAATTCTGGCCTTTTCTGAGTAGGTTATTGGAGATAAGAATCTCACAGACTTTCCTGCCTGGGCTGGCTTTGAACCTCGATCCTCAGATCTCAGCCTCTTGAGTAGCTAGGGTTATAGGCATGAGCCACCAGTGCCTAGTATGGAGGACATTTTTTTCTTTCTTTTTTTGCCAGTCCTGGGGCTTGAACTCAGGGCCTGGGTACTGTCCTTGCTCAAGGCTAGCACTCTACCATTTGAGCTACAGCTCTACTTGTAGCTTTTTCTGTTTCTGTGGTACTGAGGAATGGAACCCAGCGCTTCATGCATGTTGGGCAAGCACTCTACCACTTAGCCACATTCCCAGTCTATGGAGGACATTTATTTTGGGGGGGGGGTTCAGTTGTGGGGCCTGAACTCTGGGCATGGGCACTCTCCCTCAGCTTTTCAGCTCAAGGTTACCACTCTACCACTTGAGCCACAGCGCCACTTCCGGCTTTTTTTCTTTTTGCTTATGTGGTACTGGGGAATCGAACCCAGGGCCTCATGCATGCAAGGCAAGCGCTCTACCACTGAGCCACCTTCCCAGCCCCTATGGAGGACATTTTTTAAAAGGATGTTTTCATATTTCTCTGTACAGTTATCAGTGAAGAACTGCTTCATCCGGGGTTCAGTGGTCCGCTATGTACAGTTGCCAGCAGATGAAGTGGACACACAGTTGCTACAGGATGCAGCAAGGAAGGAAGCCCTGCAGCAAAAACAGTGATGGCTCCTACTCCCTTTCCCCTCCCTTGTCCATTGGTGACCTTCTAACTTCATGTCCCAGCTAGTGACACATCCCCCCCACACTTGATTTTTTTAATAGTTGCTTTTTGTTTTGTTTTTTTTTAACTAAAGGATTGGGTGGGTGAGAAGAATAATAGTATAATAATGGGGGCAACTATCCTCCCCCTGTTAAGGGGGATAAAGAGCCTGGGGAACAACAAAGCCTTCCCAGTACTCAGCATCTGCCTTTCACACTCCTTCCATGGATTTGGGAACCTCAGGTCTTTCTAGGGCAGCATTTGGGGGATGGAAGGCATCTGTCCCGCATCGGGAATAAAATTTATGATGCAAAATTGAGTCTTGGTTCTGTGGTCTGTGCTCTGACAGCAGGAGACTGAGGGAGGGTGGGATGCGATGAGTGTGGTGGAAAAGGTGTTCAGTTCTCCAAGATCTGGGATTCTTCATTTCCAGCCAAAATTTAAAAGTCCCTAGCATGGGCTGGGAAGGTGGCTCAGTGGTAGAGCGCTTGCCTTGCATGCCTGAGGCCCTGGGTTCGATTCCTCAGCACCACATAAGCAAAAAAGAA
>NW_012267418.1:1296599-1299801 GCF_000151885.1 Dipodomys ordii
GCCCCCGCCAGGCCCCGCGGTCCCGGAAACGCTCGCTGTCACAAAGGGGGGGTGGCGGACACGTGGGTGCAGGCTGCCCCTGTGGCGGTCGCAGTGAGCTGGGGTCTCCGGAGAACCGCCCACCATCTCCGCCGGCCCGCTCCTCTGCCCCGGCCTCCCCACCCGTCCAGCCGTGGCAGAAACCAGCTGCCAGGTGGACTCCCAGCTCCGTGAGACCGCCTCCCTCCAGTACGTACGCGCGGCCTGCTCCCTGGACCCCACATCCAGAGGACGCTCCCCCCTGTCACCGCCACCCTCCGCATCCGAGGCCCATTCAGACAGCTGCGTCCGAGCAGCGCCTTGAGGGACCCTTCTCCTGAAGTGTCGGACTTCCAGGGTCCCTCAGCGCCTCTCTGCCTCTCCTCCGTAGGTCTCTCCACCTCGTTCGGACCTCTACACGACCATGTCCATCCTCTACGTCTCCCCTCATCCAGATGCGTTCCCCAGCCTCCGAGCCCTCATAGCGGCTCGCTATGGGGAGGCTGGAGAGGGCCCGGGCTGGGGAGGACCCCACCCTCGCATCTGTCTCCAGCCACCCCCTACCAGCCGGACTCCCTTTCCCCCACCTCGCCTGCCTGCCCTGGAGCAGGGACCCGGTGGCCTCTGGGTGTGGGGAGCCACAGCTGTGGCTCAGCTCCTGTGGCCAGCAGGTCTAGGAGGCCCTGGAGGTAGCCGGGCAGCTGTCCTTGTCCAACAGTGGGTCAGTTATGCAGACACGGAGCTCATACCAGCTGCTTGTGGGGCAACACTACCAGCTCTGGGACTCCGAAGCCCTGCTCAGGACCCCCAGGTGAGAAGAGAAGACAAACCGGGGAGGCAGACATTCTGAAGAAGGAAGCAAGGATTGGAATGAATTATGAGACAGGAAAATAGAGGAAAAAACTAGAGTAGGGCTTTGCCTTAATGTACTTAAAACTCTGCCTCCTGCAAGGTATCATGGTCTGTAATCCTAGCTACTCTGGAGGCTGAGATCTGAGGATCACAGTTAAAAGCCAATCTGGGTAGGAAAGTTCATGAGACTTATCTTCAGTTAACCACCAAAAAGCTGGAATTAGAGCTGTGGCTCAAGTGGTAGAGTGCTAGCCTTAAAACAGCTCAGAGACAGTGTCCAGGTCCTGAGTTCAAGGTCCATGATCAGCCAAAACGAACAAAACTGTGCCTCTGGGCTGGGAAGTTGGCTCTGGTAGAGTGCTAGCCTCACATACATGAGGTCCTGGGTTCACTTCCTCAGCACCACATAAGCAGAAAAAAAGCCTGAAGTGGCGCTGTGGCTTGTGATTGGGTGCTAGACTTGAGTTGAAGAGCTGAGGGATAGCACCCAGGCCCAGAGTTCAGCCCCCATGACCAACCAAAAAACACAAAAAACTGTGCCTCCTGAAGAGTAGCAGCATATGGTGAATGCTTAGTATTTCTGCAGTGAGGGACTGAACAAATGAATTTGCCATGTATATCTGGACTTGCTTCCTCATACTGTGATCATCCAGCTAAAATAGAGTGAGTGCCTTTCCTCAAGTTATACTCTCAGCCAACATATTTTTCTTCATAAAAGTTCAGAAAAAAAATAGAATAATGCTTCACATATTTGCTCATTTGTTGTTCCCTAAGTGGGAAATATTTGTTGATGCTCTAAATCCTGCAATTACTAGTTTTCCTCATATGATCCTTACTCCAATTTCCACGCAAAAAGTGTTCAGTAGGGAGTTGTCGGATAAATCAAAAATACGTAGATTTACATATATAACAGCTATACTTTTCAGGGCACCTTGCGTGCTATGCACACATTCTACCACTGAGCAACATCTCCACTTAGAAAGTGAGATTTTTTTTTTGTTATTGTTGTTGTTCTTTTGGATTTTTTTTTGGTTGGTTGTGGGGCTTGAACTTGAGGCCTGGGTGCTGTCCCTGAGCTCTTTACTCAAGGCTAGCACTCAACAACTTTGAGCCACAACACCACTTCCTGTTTTCTGGTGGTTAATTGGAGATAAGAGTATTATGGACTTTCCTGCCCAGGCTGACTTTGAACCCTGATCCTCAGATCTAAGCCTCCTAAGTAGCTAGGATTACAGGCATGACCCAACAGTGCCCAGATTAGAAGGTTTTTGTTTGTTTGTTTGGGTTTTTTGTTGTTGTTGTGAAGCTTGAACTCTGGGTATGGTACTGTCTCTCAGGTCTTCAGCTCAAGGCGAGCACTTAACCACTTGAGCCATAGTGCCACTTCTGATTTTCTGATGGTTAATTAAGGGAATAAGAGTCTCATGGACTTTCCTGCCTGGGCTGACTTTGAACTGTGATCCTCAGATCTCAGCCTCCTTAGTAGCTAGGATTACAGGCGTGAGCCACCAGCACCGGGCTAGAAGTATTTTTGTTATGATCATTTGTATGAAGAAGGAACTGGCCTCAGATGGTGATTTTGGGGAGAGAAGGGAAGCCATATAGGATGGGGTGAGACTGAAGCGGGCAAGCTTTGTTTCACACCCCTTTCTCTTCTTGCCAGGCTGCATTGGGGGCCCTGGGTAAGGCCCTGAGCCCCTTGGAGGAGTGGCTTCGACTGCACACCTACCTGGCTGGAGATGCCCCCACTCTGGCTGACCTAGCTGCTGTGACAGCCTTGCTGCTACCTTTCCGATACGTAAGTCACTTGAGTCTGGGGGAAGGAACCACAGCACTTCTGTTAGACTTCACTGTAGGGTGAATGATAGTTATTTCTGTTCCCTGACAGGTCCTGGACCCCTCTGCCCGCCGGATCTGGGGTAATGTGACTCGCTGGTTTATCACTTGTGTCCGGCAGCCAGAGTTCCGAGCCGTGCTGGGAGAAGTGGTTCTATACTCAGGGTCCAAGTCTCTCTCTCAACAGCCAGGTGAAGGGGGTTGGGGGTAAGGGCTTTTCTGAGGTCTGCCATGTAACCCATGTTCTGCGTGTGTGTGTGTGTGTGTGTGTGTGTGTGTGTGTGTGTGTGTGTCCGTGTCCGTGTCCGTGTCCGTGTCCGTCCTAGGGCTTGAACTGAGGGCCTGGGTGCTGTCCCTAAGCTTTTGTGTTCAAGGCTACCACTTGAGCACAGCTCCACTACTGGCTCTGTGTGTGTGTGTGTGTGTGTGTATAATTGGTGATAAGAATTTCATAGACGAGGGCTAGGAAGGTGGCTCAGTGGTAGAGTGCTTGCCT